>NW_022900936.1:72046352-72055646 GCF_012274545.1 Fukomys damarensis | reverse complement strand
TTTTTTTTTTTTTTTTTTTTTTTTTTTTTTTTTTTTTTTTTTTTGGTACTGGGGATCAAACTAGGACCTTGTACTTGTGAGGCAAGTGCGTGTGGTGCTGCTGGGCTAAATCCCTGGTCCTTCTGGAATCTTAACTAGTACATGCTTTGATGTAGTTTTTTGTTTGCTTGTTTGTTTTTTTACCATGGCTAATTGGAGTTATATATCCCTCACTTATCTGTATGTCAAATTATTTTTCCATGCATTGGAAGTTTTCTGCCATTACTTCTGTGCACGAGTCTTTTATGTCCTTTGTGTTATCTCCTGATTTTTCCTTGATTCTGATCAATCTTATGTTATTCTTTGCATCATGTAGCAGTTGCTGGATTGACTTTTTGTGGTCCCTTGCTTTTTGTTGTTGTTGTTGTTGGTTTGTTTGTTTGTTTGTTTGTTTTGGGGGGGTACTGGATATTGAATTCAGAGCCTTGTGCTTGTGAGGCAGGCACCAGCACCACTGAGTTAAATCCCAGTCCTAGGTCCCTTGTTATTTTTAAGAAGTATTTCTTTTCACAGTTACTAACAGCAAACCTATCTTCTAGATCTGAATATTCTGCCCTCAAATTGGTTGATTCTGCTGCATATACTTTCAATAGAAATTTTAATTTCCTGAATATCTGTTTGAACCTGTTTCATGGCTTCCATTTATTTCCTATGTTGGGCATTCTTAGTTTCTGTCATTTTCCTAAGCATCACTATTTTTCTTTAATGTGTATCTACTCTAGAGTCACTAACCATGTCCTTCATTATGGTCTTCATCTCTTTAGTTACCTGATAATTTCTGATTTGTTTTTTTCTAGCCTCATTCATCTGCTTTGTAACTTGTGCTATTGCCATTTCAGAGAATTTGGGTAGATGGGGTTTTTTTTAGATGACAGTTTATTTGAAGATGGGGGAAAGGGAGACAGATGGTAGCTACTCTGGAAGAGTAAGGAGCATTTGTAAGTAAAATTCCTGTGGATTTTGGTCTCTAGTCCTTTTATTGGGATTCTCTCCCCATGTAGGCTTCTGGAATCTGATTGGCTCCCTGGCTGTCTTTCATCATAACCTTGGATTTCTTGTGGCCATGACTTTTCCTTGTTCTTTGGTGGTGGACAAGAGTATGGGTAGGGGCCTTCTGAAAAGGTAGTTTAGGCTTAAGGATTAAGTAAAAGGGAAATGTGATTCTTATTTTAGGACCTTAGGACCTTCCCTACTTAGTCTTAGCTGTATAGGTAGAAACTGCCTTTAGTGGATTTCTTTGTTTTTTGTTTTTTGAGGTAAGGTCTCCCTATGTAGTTCAGGTTGGTCCTGAACTCACCTTGATCCTCCTGCCTCAGCCTCCTGAGTGCTGGGATCATAGGCAGGCATCACCACACCCGGCTCTCTTTATTAATTTTTAATAAAGCTCAATGAAGCTTCATCCTTTTTCTTACTTACGAGGCCCCCTGTCCTTGTTTATCTATTGGTCATTTGCATGTTATCTTTGGAGAAATGTCTGCTCAATTTCCTAGCCCATTTTAAATTGTGAGTTTTTTTTATTCAATTAAAACCATTTTTACATATTTTAGAAATTAACCTTTTATCAGATTACGGTATGCAAATATTTTCCCCATTCCGTAGGATGCCTTTTCATTTTGTGAATTGTTCCCTTTGCCATGCAAGAGATTTTTTAGTTTGATGTAGCTCTCTTGTCTGGTTTTGCTTTTATTACTGTGCTTTGGGGTTCATACCCAAGAAACCAGTGCTTTCATCAATGTCACAGAGCTGTCCCTTTATATTTTATTGTAAAATTTTTACAGTTTTAGTATTACATTAAATCTTTATTTTGATTTATTTGTATTCTATAAAGGTCCGATTTCATTTTTTTTGCATTTAGTGATTCAGTTTTTCTCACACCATTTGTTGAAAGGGTCCTATGCTGCATTTTATAGTGATGGTACTGTTATGGGGTAGCTCCTCCTAAAAGTGGCTCGACAACTAAACACTGCCAGGCTCTGGACTGCTTTCCTCTCCATCTGGAGTCAGATTCCAGGTTCTTCTCCTCTCAGACAAAGCACTGAACAAAACAAGCAAAAAGGAGTGGTCAAGTTTATTTTAGAAAGTAAAAGTGAAGAGGGAGGGAGAACCTGGCTCTGCAGAGTGAGCTTGGGCCAAGTAAACGGAGAAAAGGTTAGAACAGCCTGAAGGAAGCAGAGGCAGCTGCCATTTAGAAAATTATGCTAGCAAGCTCTTCATGGCTCACCTCGTCTCCTTCATGCTGTCCAAATCTCAAGGAGCTCCTACATTCATGCAGGTCCTGAGAGGTGGTGCTGGGACTCCGTACCAAGGCCATCCTATTGAAAACCTGTTTGAATTCTTGAGAGAAGTCCATGAGTGTTTCTTGTCTCCTTGACCTCTTGTCCAGGACCCTGGGCATCTCCCAGAGCTGTGTCTCACCCAGACAGTGGGAGCCCCAAAATGAAACCTATCCACACAGCTGTTTGAGTCTCAGGTTCAGCTGGCCCCACCTCAGATGGCATCCAGTCCGTCACCCTCTCCTGGGGATGTTTGGACTGGAGTAACTCAGTAGCTGCCACAGCCCGCAACATCCACTTCTCCATGGGTGTGTTTTTCCATGGAGGCCTCCAGGGTCCCCTGCCATCACTGCACCACTGAAAGGCTGAGCTTCCCCTCACCCAGCAATCTGGGAGTCAGGGAGAAAGCAGTTTGCCACCTTCCTCTTCTGCCTTGAGGTCTGTCACCTTGCTCTCTCCTTGGGCTCCAGTTCTCCCTTCAGGACTTTCCTGGATCTCGGGGCTCACCTTCCTCCTTTTTCCTAAGGTGCTATATGCCAGCGTCTGGTCTCCCAGTCTTGGGAAGGCAGATTTGCTGCTGCTCACCATACTGCCATCTTCCTGGAAGTCTCTCAGTCATTTACTTTTAAGAAATAAGTTGTTGGTCCCGTGAAGCAGTTCACACTCTGGACTCTGGTACTAATTGCTTCTTCCCCAACTCCTGTGCCATCTTGGAGCTGGTAGCTACTCTTGGAGACCTGGATTCAGCTTTCAGCAAGGACATGTCCTTGTTGTCACTGGGGATTTACTGCTACACTGCATTTCCAGGCATCGACTGTCTTCACTGATGCTTTAAAAATGAGATTTATACAAGATCTCAGTAATGAATGTAACTGTACTGTATACCTAAAATGTATCAATAAACTCAATGAGGAAAAAATAAAAAAGAATAAGACTTATCCAGCGGTTCAAGTGTTGGCCTAGGATCCATTGTTTTTTGTTTTTGTTTTTTTGGTACTGGGGATTGAACTCGGGTCCTTGTGCTTGCAAGGCAGGCCACCAAACCACTGAGCTAAATCCCCGGCTTGATCCATTCTTTTTGTTTTTTCCCAGTCCTGGGGATTGAACCCAGGGATTTTATATTGAACAACATCCCCAGCTCTTTTTATTTTGAAACAGGGTTTTGTTGAGTTCTCTAGACAGGACTCGAATTTGGGATTCTGTTATCTCCTGGATCCCGGAGTTCTGGCATTACAGACATGTACCACCACGTCCAGCTTGGCTTTGGTTTTTCTGAGACAAGGTCTCATTGTTTAGTTCAGGTTGGCCTTGAATTCATGACAATCCTGTGTAAGCCTCCTGAGGGCTGGAATAACAGATGTTCACTATCCATTATTTTTTAAGTTTTTGTTATTAACCTTTCATTTAATGGTCTTACCTACCATTGATCTTTTACTATATCCATTATTTATTAGGAATCACTAATGTTAATTTTTCTAATTGCATTGCTCTTTTCTAGGTTTATTGGCACTTTCCCTTCAGCAATTATTTTATTAGAAATAAACAGGAAAGGCATGATAACATCTTGGTTTTTTCCTGCTTACTCATTTTCAAAATTAAGGTTGGCATCCTAGTACCTTCTGGTATTGTTCCTGCTATGAACTCAGGGAGTTTGTAGTGTTTTTGTTTTGCTGTTTTGTTTGTTGTTGTTTTGGTATTAGGCAGGTGGTGGAACCACAGAGCCAAAACCCCAACCCTGGGAGTTTGTATATATAAAGTGTCTCAATTAGTTCCAGTCATTCTTTTTTGTGGGGTGGGGGGGCGGTACTGGGGATTGAACTTGGAACCCTTGCACTTGCAAGGCAGGCAGCAGAACCACTCAGCTAAATCCCCAGCCCATAGTCATTCTTTTTGATATTTCCTTATTTGACTGGCTGATTGATTCCTAGATGTTCTGACACAACTCCAGTTTCTAATAGCTTTCTGGCCCAGTAAGAGACTTTGGGCTTATTTTGTATAGTTCTGCTCTCAGATCTGAAAGCAAGAGTTTTTCTAAGAAGCTTTGGTTTCTGTTAGTGAAAAATAAATTTGTAGAGACCACAAACTAGAGGCCACACTTTTTCTTGCTCTTTTTTCCTTCTCTCTCCCCTTCCTTCTTTTCTCTCACACCAGAGAGATTGAACCTCGGGCTCACACATACTATGCAAGCACAGCTTTATCTCCAGTTCCTCCCTGCTTTGCGGTGCTGGGGATGGAACCCAGGCCCTCATTGCTAGAGAGTCCCGCAGTAAGTCTCTGGTCCCACCTGCCCAGTCTGCAGGCCTGAGAATTAAAACTAAAAGGCAGAGCTAGGAGAAAGTGGGGGCCAGGATGATCAATGCCAGTGCAGCCAACAAAGGCCCTGGACAGTCCTAGGCACTGACCACTGGAAATCAACTGGGTTAAAAGTGAGCTACGAATGGTTTCTATGGAAATTAGTGTAAACAAGGCTCATAAAGGACAAGTTCGATTTAGGAACAGAATAGACAAAATATATGGGTGTAATTAGAACATAGTCCTTCCAGTTAGGTTTTAGTTGTGGGCATGGACCTCAGCACTCTGACCTCAGCAAGCAGGCTTTGGCCAGCCAGACTCATTTCTCAAAACAAGTCAATTGTGGGGTTAACTGTATCCAGCCTGCTTTGGGCATAATCAGAATTACAGTCCTCTGCAACTCATGAATGCACTCACGTAAGTGCTCTCCCTGAGAGCAGCAACCCCACCCATTTAAATTTATTAAATTGCCAAATTGCCCAGGCTAGTTTCAAACCTGCAATCCTGAGTACTAAAGCTGGGACTACGGGTGTGTGCCGCAGGGTCCTTCCTCACAGCTTTTGTTTTGAAATTTTATTTTGAGACCTGATCTTGGCAAGTCACCATGGCTGGCTATGAACCTGTGACCCTCCTGCCTCATCCTTCCTAGTAGCTGGGATACAAGTGTGACCACCACATCTGACTGTTATATCTTAATATTATTGCTTATAGGACTTTTCTGTGCAGAGATGAGCAATGTATATATTTTAAAGTAAAAAATATTCATTTGTACTGTCAGAGTAATATGCTCTTCTCTGTAATTTCCGTAGTTTCAATTGTTGGAAGGTCAACTGTGACCTGAAAATACTACACGAAAAATTCCAGAAATGAGCAGCTTGTGTGTGTGTGTGTGTGTGTGTGTGTGTGTGTGTGTGTGTGTGTGTGTTCTGAGAAGAGGCTATTCATCCAGGCTGCTCGCTCCTGATTCCCCAGGGTAAATGTCTGTCTAGGTGAAAACAGTATAGAGGCTTGGTACAACTTACTGTTTCCGGCATGCACAGGTCGCAGTAGATGAGGGGCTACTATATTTCCAAGTAAAGTTGAAGGTCACTTTTGTTTTCCTTTCTGGATTGCTGGGGATTGAACCCAGGGCCTTGCACATGCTGGACAAACACCCTAGTCCTACCACTGAACTACGAGCCCAGCCCAAACTCACAATTGAAGGTTTTTACTTCTTGGGTTTCATATTAATTATTCTTTATTCTCTATAATATTGGTTTCTCATACACAAAACAACTTTTGTGTGCTTTATCTTACAATGTTGACATAATACTTTCAGAGTCCTATATCCTATTACCTGGGAGGCTGAGGCAGGATTGCTGCAATTTTACGGCCAGGCTGGGCAACATAGTGAGACCCTATCTTACAAATAATGGGAAAAAAGTCCTACTACAATTATTACCAACTCTAAAACTATGAAATGCAGCCTACTAGGGGAATATAGTCAAAATGCTTTTTAAAACAAAACAAAACAAAAAAATGCTAGGCGTGGTGGCGCACGCCTGTAATCCCAGCACTCGCGAGGCTGAGGCAGGAGAATCACTGAGTTCGAGACCAGCCTGGGCTACATAGTGAGTTCCAGGTCGGTCTCAACTACATAGTGAGACCCTGTCTCAAACAAACAAACAAACCAACCCCCCACCCCACAAAACAAAAAAAAACAAAATGCTTTTAAAGTCACTTGGATTTTTTTTTTTATCATTGGCTTGATATATGACTCGTTTTTTGGTAGTACTGGAGATTCTAAGCCTTTGAACTGAGTCACATCTCAAGCCCTTTTACTTTTGATACAAGGTATTGCTATATTAGGCTCCAAGTTCCAATGCTAGTATTGAAACTAAAAGCAGAGGGGTAGAATGTTCTATAAATATCACTTAGGTTGAGTGGTAGGTTTATGTACTATATAACCTTACTGATTTGGGGGTGTATAGTACTAAAAGAGGACTGAGACACCAACTAAACTGCAGACCCTCTCATTACGCCTGTTCCGTGTACTTTGAAGCTGTCACAGTGCATACACACCTTGCTTTGAGGTCTGAAGCAGCCTTTCCTCTAGAGCTAAAGGTATACGCTGAGGGAGCCACACTCACCCACTGCTGCATGCTGGCTGCTGGCACGTGACCCCAGAACTGCCTGGCCACAGTCACCATGTGAAGCACACAGCTATCGCCATGGTAATTTCATTTCCCCCACACTCTCCTGTAGACCACGAGGTGACACAGTACAGTGCCTCCTGAGGTGTGAGTGTGGCTTCCTGTTCAGTGCAGTCTGGAGACTGGAGTACTTGCCAAGGTCCCCACCTCCCAGCCTTTCCTTCCTCATCTCAGTAACAGAAGGAAACAAGCAAGTTTTCATGTTCTCAGCAGCGCGACATAGGAGGCTGCATGGGGCAGGTAGCAGCCTCACTAGCCTCACTTCAGCCAAAGCAGCTCCTTTTGCTTTTGTTTGGTAAGACAGTGTCTATTAGCCCAGGCTGCCTTGAACTCAGAGCAATTGTCTTGCCTCAGCCTCCTGAGTCTGGGATTATAGGTGCACGCCACCATGACTAGATCAAGCAGTTCCACTTGTACTATGGTCAAAGACTTATTTCAAAAATACATTTTGACAGCTGGCAGCAGAGCCCACCCCTGTGCAGTTTCCTGAGGTATGTGGTGAGGTCTGCTGTGACCCCTGCCCTAGTTCAGTAGCACAGAGCACAGTACTAGAGCTGGAAACAGGCCAGACCTCAGTGCTGCCTTTCCCACTGGCAGGGAACGGTCCTCCTAGGCCTGACCTCATATGCCAGGCCCCTCCTCTGTGAGGGTCTGTGCTGTCACGGAGGCAATGTGAGAAGGGACTCCCATCACAGAACCCCCACACATACTTTTTTTTGGCACTGGGGATCGAACTTGGGTCCTTGCACTTGCAAGGGAGGCGCCGGAACCACTGAGCCTTGGCCTCCACAGCCCTCACCTCTTGACCAGCTGCAGTCCCTCATGCTGCATGGCTCCTTCAAGATCCCCACGTGCCATGGCCCATCTGTCCTGCAGGAGTCTTCTCTGCAGATGGAGTGAATCCGGAGAGGAGCAGCAGTCGGGGCTACTTGCCTGAAGAGCCTGCAGCACAGAGCACACTGAGGGGACACACACACTAGCTAGGGGCAGGCACAGCCTGTGGACCACCAGGAGGTGCCAGGATAATCAGTAATAAGGATAAGCAATACCATTTTATTTATTTTGGAAACAACACCCTCATATAAAGCCTGAACCCAAGGCACAATAAAAATGGCCCCCAATATTTTTAAATAGTAGATCTGAAGTCCCTGTAGTTTCTTCTCATGAATGCTTCTGACTGGACAGTAACTGCAAGCTGTACAGAGTCATGTTAAGGCAGAACCGAGCTGGGCTGCACTGGCTTATCTTGTCAGAGCCTCGGTTCTCCCAGCTGTTTGGCAGCTGTCTGAAGTGCCATGCGTGCCTGGCTGCTGTCACTGCTCGTTCTGCTGGCTCTCTGCGGCGGAGGCCGACACAGAGCCCTGGCCCTTGTTGACGTCACTGATGCACACCCACTGGCCATCCAGCGACTCCTTCCACAAGGTCACCTGCAGTCAGAGCACAGTCAGTCAGTTAGCGTGCCCCTCACCCACTGCCCAGCTCCATCTCCATCCAGTACCACGCTGCCCAGAGCCTGGCATACTGGCTGCAGTCCTAGCACTCTGGGAGGCTGAGGTAGGGGGACTGCAAGTCGAACCCTGGGCAATTAGCAGGATCCTGTCTCAAAAACATAAAAAAGCAGGGCTGGGGGTACAGTTCAGTGTGAAGGCTTTGGGTTCTAATCCCCAGTGTTGTATAGGGAGGAAAGGTAAAACAAACAAATTAACCAACCAAACAAAACTCTGTTCAAAAGCCTGTAGGAAAACAGCCCTTACATTCCCCCACTGAAATCTCATTAAAATACAGGTAAAAGAATAAAAACTTTTTTTTTGGTATTTGGGATCAAACTCAGGACCTTAAGCTTTTGAGGCAGTTGCAGCACCACTGAGCTAAATCCCCGGCCCCAAAAATATTTAAACAGAGTCAGATGTTTTGCAAATGGGAAGGGAACCAAGCGATGGAGGGTTTGGGAGGGAGTAGAGGGAAGGGATATAGAGAATGAAGATGTGTTACGTACATGTTCCAATTCCTCAGGATGAATTGTGTACCACAAAACACAGACTGATAAAAATTTTCAAATTAACTGCTGGGTTTGGTGGCACATGCCTGTAATCCCAGCACTAGGGAGGCTGAGATAGTATCACTGAGTTCAAGGCTGGCCTGATCTACCTAGCAAGACCCAGCCTCAAAAGAAAAAAAAAAACAACAGCCACAAAGAATGATATAAATATATGATGCTGTTTAAACTGACATAGCAACAGTGATAGATGTAGGGTGGCCAAGAACAGGGCTCCCCTGATCAGAACAGACCAAGGCCTTGGGTCCCTGGCAGCTGGCTCAGAGAATGGGGTTGGTGGTCGTGTGTTTTACGAACTTTTAAGAATGCTAAGTTTGGGAGCTATTGTCCAGGAAGTACAGTTTCTGTGCTGAAGTGCAGAAGAAACAGCGGAAAACTGGAAAGGTCCCTGGAGAGGAAAATTCAGGAGGCTACATTAAAAAAAAAAAAAAAAAAAAAAAAA
>NW_022900936.1:72013836-72046142 GCF_012274545.1 Fukomys damarensis | reverse complement strand
AAAAAAAAAAAAAAAAAAAAAAAAAAATCATAATCTAATAAAAGCTACCCAAAGCTATGTATGTGTATTCAGTAAGAAAATGGAACTGAAAACATAGTCTACCCTTTCAGAGGGCTGTGCAAAACACAGCAGAGACGAGCTCCGCATAGAAAAGCAGGTTTACTAAAGGGAAGAGAGCTAGCAGCACAGTGACACAGCTCCGAGGTTCACGCCCCCCTGCTCCGTGGTCCCCGGGAGGACTGCCACAGGCCGGCTGGACAGTAACGGGCGGCCCACTTGCCTTGGCCGGCCCACCTCGGTTCTGGAGTGACTCTCAAACCCGCCGTCCTTTGCGGGGCGGGGCCTCCCTTACCTTACATACGGCAGATGGGGCCCTAGGCCAGGAGAAGCTACACGCAGGAGTTCTCACAGAGACAACTGCTACTGCATACTCTTCTCCACAGCAGCACTACTCAGGGTTCAGGTAAGTGGAAACAACCCAAGTATCTGTCACAGGGGGTAGACTGATAACGTGTGTATTATTCAACTTTAAACAGGAAGAACAGCCAGAGCCGGTGGCACATACCTACAATCCCAGCAAGAAGGAAGCTGAGGCAGGAGGACCACAAATCTGAGCTCAGCCTCGGCAGCTTACGAAACCCTGCCTCAAAGGTGTGAGGATGAGGTTTGGTGGTGGAGCCCCTGGGCTTGATCCTTAGCTCTGAAGGGAAGGGGACTTTGACATGTGTGAACCTCGAGGACACTACACTACGTGAAATGGGCTAATCACAAAACACATTCTGGATGGTGCCTCTACTTATATGAAGTCCCTGCTCAGAGTCACTGGGAAAGAAAGTAGCCTGGGGATTTGTGTGGGGAGAGTTACTTCATGGGTAGTTTGTTTCACACATAGCGTTTTAGATACCAGCTGCACAACTGTGGAACTGTATACTTAAAAGTGTTCACAGTGATAAATCTCACATATATTTTTATCAGTTTTTTAAAAAGCTACATGGGTGTGGTGGCACATACCAGTAATCCTGTACTCTGAGAGGCTGAGACAGGAAGATCCAAATATAGAGCCCAGTCTGGGCAACTGAGAGGTCCAATGAGACCCTGTCTCAAAAAACAAAAAGTAGAAAAAGGCCTGGAGATGTAGCTTAGTGTGAAGGCCTGGATTCCATGCCTAGTATTGCAAACAAAACAAAATAAAAGGGAAGAAGAAAAAAAGCTGTCTGCAGAAGGGAAAAAGTAGCAAGCCACTGCCTACAGCCCAGGCAAAGACTCTCTGGCCACAGGAGGTCCTGGTGCTTCCTTAGGTGCCTGGGGACCTCCAGCCTGCACCATTCCTGCCCCGCCCTGCATCACGGCTTGCTACAATTCCATCTTATGCTTACTACGTACCTCACAACACAAGTTAGTGGTAGATATGAAATAGGTGCTCAAGAAATCCTGGTGTATTGTACTGATTGTTTTTGAGACCTGGTGTTGCCACGCTGGCCTCAAACACGCAGTGATCCCCCTGCCTCAGCCTCCTGGGTGCTGGGATTATACGATTATTTATAAATGTGCCCCTTAAAAGTGTTTTGGACAAAACCCTCAATGTTCTCAGGTTTTCTTAAACCGTGTATTTGCTTTTTTTTTGCAGAACTAATTGAGCATCCCCATGGAGAACAGGTAGCCAAATGGCTAGGGCAGCTGGCTCCCAGAGCAGGGGTGTGAGGCCATACCAGCCCTGTCAGCTTCTTCTTGTGTGCCTCAGTGTTTCAGTTTCACAGTATAATGTGGAGACATGCTCCAGATGGTCCTCAGAAGGCCTGGTGGGCAGGAAGACCAACAGGCCTGGCCACTAGACCAGTGACGGTGAACCTTTTAGAGACTGAGTGCCCAAACTGCAACCCAAGACCCACTTACTTATCGCAAAGTGCCAACACTGTAATTAAACCTGAGTACTGAGGTTTTAGTTTAGGAAAAACTGTTATCTGACTCGGCTTGGCTTGCATGGCAACTGAAAGGGCTTGCACTGGGTCCTGGAGACCGGCTATACCTTGTTGTCTCCACCTGAGACGGCAAGGATGTTGGCGGTGATGGACCAGCTCACGTGCCACACGACATCATTGAACTTGTGCAGCAACTTAGGTGACCAAGTGTTGCCCAAAATATCTTCACACGTCCAGATGAACACGCGGCCATCCTGGAAGACAGGCTAGCGTCAGGATGGGGCAGGAACCCTGCCCTCTGGGGCCATGCTGGATCGTCAGCAGGAATGGGGTGGGGGAGTCCAGGCCAAGGCCACCAGCAGCTCTTAGGTGATGCCAGTGCCTGGTCCAGAAGCCTCACTTCAGTCCCTGTCACCTCTGCTCCTGTTGGTCTCAACTATGGACTTAGCATTGCTAACTTCATTTTCTTTGGGTTCTGCTCTTGCCTGCTCGGTCATTTCTCTCCAGTCTACCTTCTCATCTGACTAGTAGAGCTTTCTAAAAGCCAAGCTCAGAAAACAAGAGGGACAAGATAAAAAAGAAACATCACAAAAATTTGGAACCAAATCAAAGAGATTCTAATAAGGCCACTTGGTGGTACCATATAATACAATGCCTGGTCTGAAGGTCACCTGCATAGTCTGTCTGGGAAGGGTGGCTGAGTACATTCCCTACCTACACCAAGTTCAGGCAGGGGCACAAACTCAAGTCTGGCCCCACTTGGGGACAGTTCTACTGCAATCCATTTTTTCCCAGCGAGGAAGCCACTGTGGCTTCTGTTAAGCTCTCACTGCACAAGGACCTGCCCCGGTGATCTCACTGTGGGCATGCAAGTCCCCCATGCCTGCTGCTCTCCCTCCCCTCCCCAGGATTGTCCCACTGAGCCTCTGGAAGGGCCGATGGGACTCAAATAACTACAGGATCCATGCATGTGTGCAGAGGGCTGTGCTGACCTGGGAGCAGCTAGCAATGGTGCTGGTGGGCAGGCCAATGGATGGAGCCCAGGCCACGTCTCGAACCCAGTCGCTGTGTGCCTCCAGCTTCTGGTCCTCCTTCCACTGGCCGTCTTCGTCCTCCCTGGGGGAGACCAGAGGGCAGTACAGGCGCCCACACTGCCTCCCAACCCATGCACAGGCTACACTGGGGTGGAAGTTCCACCTTCCTATTTCTCAAAGTACACCCAGCTGTGGAGACCCACAGGAAAAGGCTTTTCCTCACTGGTTTCAATGGCTGGGAATCAGGTGAACAATACAAGTGCTTGACAAGAAGGCCAGGCTTTTTGTTGTTTTAAAGGGTAACCTTACAAGTTATAAATAGTGTTTTACTGGCAAAGGGAAAGATGGTGACCTTGCTGTTGTCAGCCATGGCTGAGCTGTGGTGGGCAGGCAGAGGGCAGGGAGCAGACGGGGTCCTTTGAAGAGTCTATGCAGCTCACTTACTTCCACAACTTGATGAGGTTGTCACAGCCACCAGAAGCAAACTTCTTTATGTAGTTGGGTTTCTGCCCTGATGGCTGATCTATGAGGCTTCCGGGTACAACAGCAGGGGCCCAGCTGACGGCATTGCAGCCGATCTGCAAAGAGGGGATGTGTCGTGACACAGCCCTCTCCTCTGCAGACTCAGGGCTGCTGGTCATTTCTCTCTAGCCACTCACAACTTCGACTCATGAGGCCTAACTCTGCAAGGTATACTGTAAAAGCAGCAATCGGGAACGCAAGCGTCACTTTTTAAATACATGAAAGGAGGGCACACTCAGGCCTAAAGAAAAAATTTTTAAAAAATCATTAGAAAACCACATAAAATAAAAATACAGCTTAAGGAATCACTCCAAACACTCCTGCAACCACCACCAGGCCAAGTGATGCCCCCTCCCGAGAAGACCTCGAATTAGGCCCCATCCTAATAGCCCCTCTCTTTTCCCATTTCTCAGACTCATCTCTTCCCTCTCTGCCATGCTTTGTCCCTCAAACATGCATCCCTGGATACTACAGTATGACACACGCCTGTAATTCCAGCACTCGGCAGGCTGCGGCAGAAGAATTGTCAAGTTTGAGCCCAGCCTGGGCAACTCAAGTGAGACCCTAGCTTGAAATAAAAATAAAAAAGGACTAGCCAGGGTTGTAGCTCAGCAGTGCCGCACCTGCCTGGCAAGGGCAAGGTCCTGAGTTACATCCCTGGTACTGGAAAATATATAAATAAACATAAAAAAGGACCGAGGATTCAGCTTGGTGCAAAGGCTCTGGGTTCAATCCCAAGTATAAAGAATATATTAAAAAAAAACTGGGGGACTTGCCCATCTCTGGTTTGTAGCTCTTCCTCTGATTTCCGCCTTACAGTTACCCCGGTAAGGAGCTAGCGCTCTGACCATGGTCTCATCTGTACTCTGCCGGTGCACTCAGTTCTCTAAGCTCCTCTGGGGTCTTGAGAATGGCCAGCTGGAGTCCAGACACAGATTCAGGCACGGTCCCTTGAGCAGGTCCTCAGGTGGTGGTAGTTCTCACACCACCAGACTGTATTTTATCAACCGTCAACAGCTGAGGCCTCTTAATTCACCCAGAGTTGCAAAACGGTAACACATTCTGTCAACTCTGTCATTTGTAACAGAATATTCCGGCTAGGATCAATTCCTCTCTTTAGCTGTTTGGTTACTGACAGGAAAGGTCAGAGAACAAAGTCCAGATAAATGCTTCTTTTTGAACTGGTTCCCGTCATTCACTAAGGGTGACTCATTTGCCCTCTGTGAGGTCTCCCTACACCCAGGCTGGCTTCAAACTCTAAGGCTCAAGTGACCCTCCTGCCTCAGCCACCTGAGAAACTCACTGGGCCTGCAGGAGCATCCCACCTGTCCACCTTCTCTTTCTCTTTAAAATGTGAACCCAGCAGTAATTATGCTTATTTGATGGGTTTCAGTTTCAGTTCATTGCGTTGAATCTCATTTTCACACTTAAGCGTCCCACCCTGGTGGTATAAGATCCTTCAAACTGTTGGTCCTTCTGACATAACCCAGTGTGGCAAAGTACAACTGTGACATTTCTTTCCTCTGTTTATGAGATGTCCCCAGCTCATCTTGTATATCTCCTGCCTGAGACCTGAAATTACCAACTCTCTGGTTTTAGTGAGAGAAACTGTATTTCAGGATTATAATCTGGGTCTGGGGGATGCTCAATGCCTCGGAATTATATGTGCTTTAATTCATTTCATACAAAATACTACTGCCAAATGATTACTAAAAGCATTTAAAGAAGTTTTGTACCTGTTTTTTCCATTACTATGTTTTCCATTACTTTGCTAGTTTCTGTACTCAAACCTATGTAGGGCACCTGTTTTTTGATTTTCTGGGGGGAGGGGGTTGCCAGGGATCAAACTTGGGTCTGCAATTGCAAGGCAGGGGCAGCACCACAGAGCTAAATCCCTGGCCCTGTACGCGCCTGTTTTTAATAGCTGCACTAGATGTACCTTTGAAGAGCTGGTGGCTGTCCTGCTAACCTCCGCCTCATGACTCAGTCTTGGCCCTTCAAAAGTAACTGCATTATGTTGTCTGTCCTGTCATTTCTGTCATCTGAAGCTTCTTCTCCAGTAGATACTTCAGGATGCAAACAACAGTTCCTGAGTTCTTGCATACTGATAGTAATTCATGTTTTTTATGCTCTGAAATACATTTTGAAACTGGCTTTTGTGTTGGGCAGCTTTTCATCACTGGGAAAAAATCCATGACACTCACACTGTGAGGGAGAAAGGTTTAATTAGCTCCCAGTTTGAGAGGGTTCAGTCCATGGAAAGCTGGCTCCAAGGCAGGAATACCAGTATGGAAAGGCTTGGTGGGGCAAAGCAGCTCATGTCATAGTGGCCACAAAGCAAAGTGTAAGGCCTAAGTGCTGGAGAGGAAGGGACCAGATACAGACAGAGGTTGCACCCTTATGAGCCACTTCCTCCCACCAAGTCCCCCCTCCCAGAAGCCCATTCAGCTGATGAATTGATGAGGTTAGTGCTCTTACCACCAAGCCACCTTGCAGAAGTCTCCTAATCCGTCAAAATGATGATCCAGATTAACTACCACAGCCTTGATATAGCATAACCAACTGCACATAAAGTGCAAGGTTTGATGAAATATGACATAGACATCCTTGTAAAACCATTACCCAATCAAGATAATGAACATTTTTAAAAAAATTTTTTTGGGGGGTGTTTTGAGACAGGGTCTCACTACATAGTTGAGACTGACCTGGAACTCACTATGTAGCCCAGGCTGGTCTCAAACTCACAGCGATCCTCCTGCCTCAGCCTCGCGAGTGCTGGGATTACAGGCGTGCGCCATGACGCCTGGCAAGATAAGGAACATTTGCAATACCCCAAAGGTCTCCTCCTCTCCCACTGAACTCAGTCTTTTTATCCTATAGCCTCCAAGGTGGACAACCACAGACCTACTTAGTATTGATTAGTTTGCATTTTCTAGAATTCTAGGCCAAGAGAATCCACAGAATGTCCCTTTTTTGGTCTCTGTTCACTCAGCATAAATATTTTAAAATATAACCATCTCATGTGCATCAACAACTGTTTCTCTTTGTTGCTGAGCAGCATTTCTCGAGCACGGACACACTGCCATTTCTTCGCCTGTCTGCTTGCTGATGGACATTTGGATTATGTGGATTATTTCTAGTTTTGGCGATTGAAGCCACATGAACTTATGTGTGTCAGTCTGTGTGTAAACTTGAAGTTATTTTTCCTGGCTGTAAGTCCCTGGTTTGTGCTTTCTTTCCTTGAGTATTTTATACATGTGATTCATTTTTTGTTTTTTCTTGTGCCAAAGCTGGAACCCAGGGTCTTGAGCTTATCAGGCAAGTGTTCTACCATTGAGCTACATCCCTGACCTACTTTTCTATTTTAGGCAAGATTATGTGGGAGTAGTTTTCCTGATCAAGTAAGGGAAGGCAAGCCATTCTGAATTCAGAACTCTTGTTCCATAAAATGGCAGTTTGTGCTCAGAAGCTCCTGGCTCTGCACCCCTCCCTGTGCCTAACTTTCTTTCCCACCCCTATGTCCCTAGCAGGCTCCATGTTGATTTCACCCCCAACAATCTGTCCTTGTGAAGAGCTCTATCCAAGAAGCAAGCCCTGGGTATCATCACATTTCTTCAGGCTTTATCACCATGACCTCTTGCCCTCACCTGATATAAGAGAGAACAGAATCACTCCCATTTCTCTAAAGATATTCAAACGGCGGGCCAGGGATTTAGCTGAGTGGTTCTACTGCCTGCCTTTGGAAGGACAAGGTCCCGAGTTCGATCCCCAGCACCACACACACACAAATGGCCAAAAGCATGTGAAGAGATGCCCAGCATTATCTTTGATTAGCAGAATTAAAAAGCACAGTAAGAGGGCCAGAGGTTTTGGCTCAGTGGTTCTGCTGCCTGCCTTACAAGCGCAAGGGCCCGAGTTTGATCCCCAGTACCAAGAAAAAAAAGCACAATGAGCTACCACTCCACACCCAGCAGGACAGCTCTAATAAAAGAGACGGGTATTGGCAAGGATGTAGAGAAATTAGAACCTCAGATGTTGCTGGGGGGATGGGTAAAATGAAGACTTTGCAAAACTGTTTAGTACCTCCTCCGAAAGTTGAGACATAGAATTACCACTTGATTCATGCTCATGCTCATAGCATGGTTGCTCACAACTACTAAAAATGTTTGCTGCCTGACAGACAAACAAACCTGACGCATACATTCAAAACGCAGTATTACCCAGCCATAATAATGAATGAGTACTGATACATGCTATGGCAGGGTGAGCCTTGAAAACCTGTAATTTACTGGTTCCTCTTTCATTCATGAATGTTTGTGAGAATTATAAGACACACAGTAGGGGCTCAAGAAATGTGAGTTTTCCCCCCACTGCCCACAAGGTTTTCTGGACTGTTTCAGTTTTAAGGAGCAGAGAGGACTAAATGTCTATGATGTGCCCCATAGTGCCACTCGGTTCCAGGGGCACCAGTGACTACTGCGGGGCATGTCACCCTGAGGTACCCACAGTGGAGGGGTACTGTCCTGGGAAGGCTGCTGATGTCCCTCTGCACAGCCAGCCCTTGCTCTGGTCTGAAAGGGGCCAGTATAGCCATATGGCCATCTGCTCAGCAGTCCTCCCGGCCCAACGCCCTTTAGGGACTCCACCCTGCCCCACCTCTCACTACTAGCAGACAGGGCTGCCCTCTGCAGAAAGGCAAGGCTGGACTTACAGTGTGAGCATTGCTGATCTTCTTCATGTCCCACTGGCCTTCGCCTGTGTAGGTCAGCAGGGAGATGGCCCCATCCGAGCTCCCACAGGCCAGGATCAGGCCATAGTCATGGGGAGCCCAGCACACAGAGTTCACTGCAGGATGTAGGAGGCACACAGTGAGCAGGGAGCATAAGAAACACAGGGCCAGAGCTGCAGACAGATTGCTTTGCTAAGTTCCTAAAAGGACTTAGCAGGGACTACTAGGGTCAGCTGTAATTTTTTCAGTTAAAGACATTATAAAAAGCCCTACTGGGCTGGGGATTTAGCCAGTGGTGCCACACCTGCTTTGCAAACGCAAGGTCCTGAGGTCCTCAATTCAAAACCGGTAAAGCAAATAAACAAACAAATCTTATTGCACACAAGTATCATTTCATAAACTCTACTAACAAAATGAGGGCCAGGGATTTAGCTCAGTGGTTCTGTCACTTGCTTTGTAGGCACAAGGACCCGAGTTTGATCCCTGGTCCCAAAAAACACCCTCAAAAAACAAAAAAGCAAAAAAAATGAGGAAGGATAGCAACCTGAGAATAAAGGCTGGTACTTAAAATGAACAAACCTATAAAACTCTCCATGTAGCACTACTCTTTAGTTCTCAGGCCACACCTCAGCTATGAAGATTAGCAGGAAAGCCAACCACAGTCCAGGACAGAGGGAAGGGAAGCAGGGCAAGGTAGGATAGAGGCCTGCCCAGCAGCTCGGTGTACCTGAGGAGTCATGTCCCGAGTGCTCATGAGTCTTCTCCCAGGTGCCATTCTCCTCTTTCCAGATGATGACTTTCCGGTCATAGGAGCAGGATGCCAGGATATTGCCATACATGGGGTGGGCCCAGGCCACCTGCCACACGGGACCCTCATGACTACAAGGGGAGACAAAGTCTGTTTAGGGGCCACAGGAACACATAGTCCTCTACCTGACACTGTTCTGGACAGGACTGAATGGCTTTCTTGGCAGGGGGAAATATAGTCTTGCCTAAGAATTTCAAAAGAGAAATTCACTGTGAAAGGGACACCAATTGGCCAGCAAGGACTCTGAGGCCCCAAGAGGCTAAGAGGTCACAGAGCCTTTCTAAGAGGCAGAACTCTAAAGTCCCCGGGCCACTCAGCTAGAAGCTCACCTGCCCAGACTGCAGCCAGCACTGCCTGTGTCTGCTCTTCTCAACAGTCACTCACTGGGTTAGGGTTACAGCTGCTCAAACTCAGTGAACATCTGCAGACTGAGTCACAAGCCACCCTTCCATAGGGCCAACTTCATGAGTAGGTAATGTCTGTTCCTACTGCCCCTCCTCTGTTCAAATGACAAGTCTTCTCTTCTGCTGTCTACTCATGCACCTGCTGACAGGTATCATCTGCACACACATCTGCCAGGCCTTCTAAGGCATCATCTCCGACAAGAGGCAGTGTGGCACAGTGGTGGTAGACACAGGCCCTTTCACCCCACTTTCCCAGTCAGGAGCTCTTGGCTTTACGCCAGGGTAATATCTTCTCTATGGCTGTCTCTTCAGGTGCAAGTGGAGAAGTCATTAAGACTTCTTTCACTGCACAGTCATGGGGGTAAATGTGGCAGCTCGTGTATAAAGCTTAGAAAAATGCTTGGTACAAGAAGGAAAAACCTGCTCAATCTGTTAGTTATCATCACTGCCCCTTGCTTACTCTGTGGCTCTAGGGCTCCAGCCACTTCCCTCTGGGTGGACAACAGTATCAAATCCATGCCTACAAAGAAGGAGCTGTTGATGAAATGGAGCAGACTCAGTCTCAACACCACTATAGTTAAAACTGAGGTGGGGTGGGGAGAAACGGTGCGATTTTTTTTAATCCCTGCAGTATTTCACATCTTTTGAGAACTAGAAAAACAGAGCAGCTGGGCGTGGTGGCACACACCTGTAATCCCAGCACTCAGAAGGCTGAGGCAGGAAGATCGTTGTGAATTCGAGACCATCCTGGGCTACATAGTGAGTTCCAGGTCAGTCTCAACTACATAATGAGACCCTGTCTCAAAACAACAACAACAACAACAAAAGAAAAACAGCAGAGGATCAGTGTTATGGCTTGTATCTAGATGTCTCCCCAAAGCCCCACACACTCATAGGTAGGGCTTTCAGAGGTCCCTGGATCCAGGGTGTGTGAATATTGATTAAGGATATGTGAAGATTAGATCAGTCCATTGACTGGTTTAGTGTAGCTCTAGGCATGGATAATAGAAGGCCCACCCTGGGTGTGAGGGACCAACCAACAGGTTTTTAGCCTGGATGGGATAAAAAGAAAAAAGCAGGCTAACTGCTTTGATTTTTCCTCCCTACTCTTCCATGGATTGTTTCTCCTCTGCCATGTTACCCTACCTTGAAGCCAGCTAACTGTGGACTGAAATCTCTACAAACTGTGAGCCAAAATAAACTTTTTCCCTTTAACTTTGGGTGTCAGCAATAAGAAAGTATCTAAGACAGACAGCTGTGCCAGTGCTGGCAGTGCTACACCACCCAGGGCTCTGTTCAGCTGGGGCTCTCAAAAGAAGACACAAGTGCTTGGTTCTTCCGTCATTTGATCCTTGGTACTCAGAAGGGACCTTGATGCCCACTGCCCCACATGGACATTGTCTCTGTATCCGTTCTTTAATGCAGCTGAACACACACTGAGCACCTTTTTTTTTTTTTTTGGTACTGGGGATCAAACTCAGGACCTTGCACTTGACAGGCAGGTGAGGCACCACTGAGCTAAATCCCTAGCCAAGTACCTTCTTGTCAAGAACATTTCTACATAAACTTTGGGAAAAAATTGTTTTATATTTCAAAGTATGACAATAGCTGCTGTCCAAGGCCCAATGTCACCTTTCCGTTTTGCCCCCAGTCACAGCTGAGGCCTTAATGGTCTGTAATGCTATGGCTCTCAAAGGCAAGAGAACATCAGCTGAAGGCATCCTGGTTCCTTGAGAACCCAGTAGTAATACAAATAAATAAATAAATAAAAGAAAAGTTGTATCTGGGGTACTATGAATCCCTTATCAGCTCAACTCATCTCACCTACCAAGGTGGGCATGCTCTCCCTTCCACCCTCATCAGCATGAAATTTGCATCAACAGAGGGTCACCTCCATCCCCTAAGCCTCCCTCTAAGTACTGACACTTACCCCCTCAGGTCAGCAATGAGGATCTGCCCTCCATTGCGCACATCGAAGATTTTGACGGACCTGTCTGAGGAGCAGGTGGCCAGGCGGGTACCATAATAATCCATCTGGGCATCATGCTGCAAAGGGAGGATAGCTCAGGAAGCTTGAAGACCGGGCAGCAGGGTAGGCGAGGGCAAGTTGCCAGAGTCTAGTTTGGACCAGCACCCACCTGGAATGATCTGATCTCAAAGAACCATTACCAAGAGACAAGAAGCTAGCATGGTGAAGTCTCACGTCTTTGCTAGGTGATGTCATCCTGACAGGGACAAGCTAAACCATACCCAGCTGGCTTTACAGACCCTTTGTATGCTCCAACGAATGTCCATTCTCATTTTGTTTTGTCTGGTGGGTCTAGAGAAAAGGTTGGCTTAGCTGCCCCTTTCCCTGGGCCTGAGGCCCCACCCTGAGGCTCTATGGGCTACAGGGGAAAATATCATGAGGTTCGGCTCAGCCCTAAACCCAAAGCTAATGCTAGAGTACAGGCCTCTGATTGCCTGCAGGCCCCATCAAGTACTCTGTGACACACCTCTAGCTGGACCCATTCAGGTGTCTGGGTTCCTTCCTCCTGTCCTAATCCTTTGTTCCTAGGTTACTGTTGGAACCCAGTAAAGTGCCCAGCACGCCAGACTCCTCACCCAAGGGAAACATTATGTTCTGTGTCTAGATGTCACCCAAAGCCTCGAGGTGGGACTTTCTTTTTCAGAAGTAGTTGAATGTGTAATATGTGATGCTGGGGTTAGGTAAGTGACTGATGTGGCACCACCCTAGTCCTAGGAGTCTGAATAAGAGAAAAAGGGCAGAAAGGTACTGGTAAACACTTGTTTCCTTTGCTACATGTTATTTCCCCTCTGTGGGACCTGTTTACCATCTGGTCTTGGAGCCAGACCGCTATGGACTGAAACTTCTATGAACTGTGAGCCAAAGAACCCCTTCCTATTTAACTTTGGGTGTCAGGTATTTTATTTCAGCAACAAGAGAAAAGTAACCAACACAGGAAACAGGGCCTTAGGTGTCACTGGTCCCACCACTCAAGACCTGAATGCCCTGATGCTGGCTGAATTCCAGAGGGACTGGCACCTGCCCACAGTACCTTGCCCATCCGGGCAACAGTTCCACTGCAGCACTAGGTCTACTGCCCCCAAACAGCTGACCCCTCCTGCTTTCTGTCTCTGCCTAGAACAACAGATACCACTTTCCTAGCTGTTCCATCGTAGAAGTTTCAGGAATGATTGTCATCCCTGTGCTCACAAGGAGCAAACATCACCTTTCAAAGGAAGTGCTCATCAGATCTGCTTCAACATTCCTTTCTTACCTCCCTACCCAAGGAAAATGTTCTGATTCTCCCTTGGAAGTCAGCCACTCACTGCATCAGGCCCTGCCTTCTTAGAAGCAGGCAGAGTAGGTGATTTCCCAAGCATTTTTGCATACTGTATCACACTGGGGGAGGAAACAGGGCAGAGTACTCAAGAGGTGTAAATCCTATCACAGTAGTTGATCTGCTGTACAGCCTTTGAAAATGTACCTCATCTTCCTTAAGCTTCAGTTTCCCTATCTTTAAGTGGGACTAATGACTGCATCTGCTTCAAGATTAAATAAGATATTAAATGGAAAGTACTTTGAATGGAGTCTGACAACTTGGTGAGCATGCAAATATTCCTAATTATTATTTTGCCTCATCTGCTTGTCAAATCAACCCATGCAAGTAGGTGGCACATTACTTTTTCCATGAGGAAATCGAGACTCACAAAAGGGAAGATACTGCCTAAAGAGTCTTAGACAGGACCTTCCTGTCCAAGATGAAACACCAGCTCCAAGGTAAATAAAGCAGTGGAAAGTAAAATGCTCAAGACAGAAACCAAGCCACACAGGCAACTGCTGGTGGACAGGCCATGAGGGCAAGAACTCTAGGATGAAACATTGTAGGCCAAATGACCTGGTATCGCTCAAAGGCTGCCCTGACTGTGTGGCACCACGTATGCAGCCAGTTTTTCCTGTAGAGAGACTTTAACCCCTGGACCTGCTCCAGGAGGCCCTAACTTCCTACATTGAGCCCTGTACTGGCCTCTCAGGAAACACCTGAGAAATGACTTGTGGTTCAAGGGGCCTTGTCTGGCCCACTGGCTGTGGGGTCCTATCTGGCTCTCCCTCGAGCTTTCTCTGTGGCTGCTTTTGGGCTTTCTATGGGGTCATCCTCTTATGGTCTCATTAAACCCCCTTCCAAAAGGGCTAAGAAATGACAAGAGGAGGAAGACAGGTAGGAAGAAGACTGTCAAACTTCTGCACCCTGTCAGCCAGAACAGGTTACTGTATTATAAACCATTCCAAATTTTCCTCAGCAGAGTGACCAGACTGTCACAGTCTTGCCAACTCACAGGACACTGCTGGGAGAATGGTGGTCATACCCCTAAGGTTACAGTCTGACTGGCAAACACTGCTGCCACCCCCAGATTCATGAACAACCAGCAAAAAATGGTAATGAGAAGCCCAAACTGCTTCATTCCCACAGAAATGCCCATGTCCAAAGCCCAGGAAGGAGGCATAAGTGAATACTTACAATCATGTCCTCATGAGAGGTGTCCACAGTGTTAATTACAGATACCTAGAACCAAAGACACCACAGTTAATGACAACAGAATACAATCATCTCATTAAATCTACTGACTATTTCTAAAAAAATTTTTGAGACAGGGTCTCACTATATAGCCCAGGCTGGCCTAGAACTCACAGCAATCCTCCTGCCTCAGCCTCCCAAGTGCTGGGATTACAGGCATATGCCACCACACCTAGCTCTAAAATTCTTGACTGCATATTTCTGGTCATTCAGTACAGCACACACCTTAAGTGCCTTCTTTTCCCTGAGCCCTGTGCCAATGCCACAGTATACAGGAACAAGAGAAGGCCTTTGAGAAGCCTGTGCATAAATAACTGTAAGATGTCAAGATCAATTCTATAACATAGTTTACATGTGCTACATGAGCTGAGGGGTGGTGGTGTTGGACATAAACTGGGCCTTAGATGAGAAGAAATTTGCCAGATGGCCTGGGGAAAAGTACAGTCCAAGCAGATGGTATAGATAACTTGGAGCAAAGACAGAAGTCCCAGAGTGCTTGATATAAATAGGGATGGGGGTAACAGCAAGCAATCCTGGTTGCCCTTAAAAGTGAGGTAGGACCTGGAGGGAACTAGAGCTGATGTTTCCTTCCTAGACAACAGAACCTCTAATATCCCAGGCAGTTTATGCACTATAGGTTATCTAAGACTTGAAGCAAGTTTCTTCAGAGGCTGCTTCATGGCCTACCCCTTGCGACAATGTCAGTGATGGTGAGCCTTTCAAGAGCTTTCAGTGATGAAAACAGCTGGCTGTGGCACATGTGCCGTAGGTTTGCCACCACTGCTCTAGATGGTCTCCTAGTGGGATCCAGGGTTGAATAATTTGTAGAGCTCGAAAATGGCTGGCTTGGTCCTGGACCTTCTCCCTCTCCCTGCCCTTACCCTCCACTTTGCTTACTAGGGACTGAGCCCAGGGCCTCATACATGCCAGGCAAGTGATCTACCATTGAGCTACATCTCTACCCTTTTAAGTCATTTATTTTAACATTAACTTTCATCTCTTCCCAGTAATAAAAATACATTCACTGTAACTCATTATGGTAAACCAGAATTCCCCCAGAATCCTACCCTTGGAGATGACTACTTCCATGGTCAAGTATTCTTCCGGAGTTTTTAAAGCATATAGTAGTAAATAAATAGGTTAAGTGGGCTCCTACTGTCTATATACACTATTTTACTCTCATGCAAGTTTCAAATAGTTCTGACAAATCATTCAACTGACCAGTTTCTCCCTGAAGACCTTTTAAATATTAGTTTTCAAAGAACACCCAACCACACCGTAGGTGGAAAATAACTCTGATTTTCTTACTATTCGCTATTAAATAATATCAAAAGTGAAATCAAGTTCAAAAAAATAGGAAATCAATGTAATCCCAGTGCTCAGAAGGATCACAAGTTCAAGGCCAGCTGGGGCTACACAATGAGTTCAAGAACAGCATGAACAACATAGCAAAAAACAAAACAAAACAGAATGATTTTGACACAAAATAGCTCAGATCACCGAGTCCCTTATAAAAATAAAAACTCCTAAATTTCAGTTCCAGAAAGTATCATAAAATAGCTTTAAAATTCTAATGTTGGGAACAATCACCTCTTTACTATAAAATATAGTTAGAGAGATAACTCTAGTTTTTCTCATTTAAGTATTGAAGAGAACAGATGCGGAACAGTTGCTGAACTTTCTTCTGGCAAGAAAATTCTGATTCAACCTCTCACAGCTTTGTCTGTAATCCTTTCAGGTCATCTTCCATCTGTTTTAGGGACTTTTCTATTTCAACTCTTTCAAGATTAAAAAACTCTTTATCATCTAACACATTCTGCTTTTCAGAAGACCCTAAAGTATTAACTTTTAGTGGCTTCATCACCAGACAAAACAAATTCCTCCTGTAATCTAGATTCTTGGGAGGTCATCTGAATGTACAGACAAAGTTGAGGGAGCAGCTAGCCCATCCAGTAGTCTCAAGAATGCAGTCACTCTCATCCTTGTGTCTGGATAGCTTTTGCTCCTTCTCCTCAGAAACATTACAGGACACAAAACATTAGGGATGAGGTTGGTGTTTTCCTGGACAGCCACCCTGCTCAGGGAGCTGCACAGGGAGCAAGCAGGCAGAGCACCAGTAGGTTATCCTCTGCTGCTGCTGTGTCCTCCCTCTTCTGCAGCAGCTGGGGTGGCTGGAGGCTTCAGAAGGAGCAGGAGCAGTAGCTCCTCCGAAGCCTTTTGAGTTTATCAGGTCACCGTTAAATAGCAAGCAATAGCACTCAAAATACTTCTTCAGGATCACATGAGTTACAAATTAATTTAGAACTAGCTGAATATGGATCACAGAGTTCTCAACTCTATTAAGCAGAACTAGGGGCCACTTTATCACCTAGCTGCCTGGAGAATAAGAACTACGCCAGGGTTCTGACTTAAAGGTTCACTAGTTTCTTTCAAACTGGCGGTGGGGCATCCCGTTCTCAGGAGCATACATTTACTGGGCTGTGTCAAGCCGGGTCACGAAGGCTTCATCCATTAAGTATCACTCAGTCACTCACTGGATCTGTGGAGCGAATACATGCCGTGCATACCACGGAAATGGGAAAAACTGGGACCCTGTCGTCAGAATCACTCCGCCCTTCCTGCCGTCACACCCGGGAACCCCTCGCCTCTGCTGGGAGACAGGAGGTGGAAAAGAACGAAGAGCGCTCGAGTCTCAACTCCGCCACTGAGCTCCGAACTCAGCGCAGGCTCGGGTCTCAAGGCGGTCGCGGCTCTACTTCACTCGCGGAGGTGAGGCCCGGGCCGGGCAGCGGCGCGGCCTGACCCCCCCGCACCCAGGGCCAACCTCTCCCAGAGCACCCCAGACTTGACCCCAGCCCGAAGGGCCGGAACCCCGCTTTGCGTCCAGGCTCCAACACTCACCATGACTGCGACCGCACGCAGACCTCAAGACGTGGCAGCTCCCGGCGGCGCCTCCAAAGGGCTCACTTCCGGTGTGGGCGGCGAGCCGACTCCGGGCTGCAGTACGCTCCTCTCACACCAAGGTTCCGTGTCTTTCTCCGGCCGCTGTGAGCCCTCGTGTGGCTCCGCCCTCATCTGGAGCCCCAGACCCAGGGAGCAGTGCCGTGGTTGAGGAGGAGACCCTGACCAGTGGCTTTGGAATCTGAAGCTCTGGTGGGTCTTCTGTCCAAACCAATCCTTCCCTCTTCCTCGGTGACAGCGTCGTGCGCTTCCCTGAGGGTCTGGGCGTGTGTGATGAACCTTGTAGCCTTGATGGTGTGTGTTTTGCGGGGAGCGAGTGTTCTGTTCTTAGTGTGTTTCCTTCTGCTTAGTCTGTCCTCAGTCACCCTGCCCTCCCTATCACAGACCAACGACTTCAGAGACTGCAAATTGCCGCCTCCAAACCGGTCCCCTAGGATGCTGTGAGTCTGACCTATCCGGATTCCCCCAAGGCCAGAAGGTCTTAAATTCCAGGCCTCAGTGTTCCTAGCGCCCAGGTCCCTGCTTCTTAAGAAAAAGGCTGCTGAGGGCTCCCGACAAGTGCAGTGAGAACACTGGACTGCCAACAGAACCTTGGGGTTAAGTCACAATCCTTCAGTTCCCTCTGTCTTCAGTGGGGTAAGAACCCGAGGTGAAGGTGACCACTGTGAAAATGTTACTGCTCAGAGAGTATAACAGGGCCATCCTGTGAAGGGGCTTTGGAGAGGGAGCCATGGGAATGGGGTGTTAGCAGAACTAAGGGCAAGGCCTTGAGCAGCAATTTAGCCTTCCAACCCACCCTAGCTTCTGAGATGCCCCACCACCACCACCAAGAGAGAAATATTGCAGGTGTGAGGGGGCGGTGCTTGGCGGGTGGGGGGGCATTGCTCTTAGTTTCCTGTTCTTCAAGGGATAATCCCTGGCCTTGGATCTGTAACTTCACCCTTGAGCCTCTGGCTGGTAAGGCCAAGTCACTTCTCCCTGAGCTTCGCTTTCCTCCAGGGGAAAATGGGGACAAGGGCATATTAGATATAAACATCATGTGTAAAGCATAGTTGTCAAAGAAATTTCCTGGTGTAAATGTTTAAGAAACTGAGGATTTGGGGCTAGCAGTGAACTGAATCTTACTCATTCAGATACTTGTGGGCGGGAGTGAAAGGCACAGTGACAGAGTGGTTGAGCACTAACCCTGGTGCCAATACTGCGTGTGCCTACTTGTGTGAACACACGCTCACCTCTCTTAGCTGCTACCTCCTCTGGTAGGTGGGAGGCAGAGCACAGATTGTGGATCCCTTACCTGAAATGCTTGCGACCAGAATTGTTGCAGATTTCGGGTTTTTTTAAATTTTGGGATATTTGCATATTCCTGAGATATCTTGGGGGATGGGACCCACTTTTGAACACAAAATTCATTTGTTTTATTTCTTATACATATAGCCTGGAGGTCATTTTGTACAATATTTTAAATAATTTTGTGCATGAAACAAAATTTTGCAGGGTGGAATTTTCCATTTGTGGCATCCTATCAGCACTCAGAATTTTCAGACTTTTTGGATCCTCTGAGAGCTGATTTGGGATTAAATGAACCTTGAATTTGAAACTGTTTGGAAGTTGGATGGGTCAATGTGTTTGATCTGGAAATTAGTTCAACTTGAAAAAAGCTGGGATTGTGTGTGCCTAACTCTAATATCTGAACCAACACTAGCATCGTTTCTCAGCCTGGGCATATTCTTTTTCTTTGCAGATTGACTCCTAGAGTGCCAAGCTCCTCTTTTGCTCCTGGGATGTCATTGATATCCTGTGTCTGTATTTCCCACCTGGCTAACCCTAGACCTCAGATCAGGCCATTCTTAGCTTTCCTCTGTTGTGCCCTCTGTCTCCCAGGCTCTTTGCCTCTGAATGTCCTTCCTTCCTCCCTGAGGTCCTGATGCCTAGATCTTCCTTTCTGGGATGCGTAGCTAATCCCAATGAGCTAATGACTCGTGGCATGGTAAGCACTGATGGTGGGCACTCAAAAGGTGACCCGGTGGAAGGGGAGCAAGATGACTTTCCCAACCAGGGACTCCCTGAGTTCACATTCATGGGAGGTAGGGGCCCAGCTGTCCTACAGAAAAAGGCTTTGTGATGGGTACCGTGTCTGCATTTCCACATGTGCATTTATTGTTATTGCTTAGTATAGTGTTGAAAAGGCAGACAATTCCCTTTAATTACAAAGAGCACAAGCCGGAGATACAGAGAAATAAAAGAGTGTACAATAAGAGCATAGTCACTTCCCAGCCCAGATCGTCCCAGAGCCCCCAGATCCCCAGAGCCTGGGCAGCTTGTGGAAGCTGGAGGCGGCACCATTCCTTCAATAGTCTGTTATAAAAGACGTGCGCACAAGAGTTAGCAAGGATGGCAACCCTCGAGAGGAAAAGCCTGGGACAGAGAGCACCACAAACATTACAAAACAGATGGTGAGGCTGAGGAGGTGGCCCAGAGCAGCCTCTGACCTCTTGTTAGGAGAGAGGGTAAGAGGAGCTGCCCAGGGCCTAGAATCCTCCTCTCCTTGGTGGGTTGGATCTCTACATTAAAATCAGGAGGGCTTGATTTCGAATTTGGAAAAGACAAAAAAGAATTTGTCTTCTGACTGCGGCCTTCAAGCAGCGCTCCTGGCCAGATCCTTTAAGGGTGGGCTCTCAGATGTGACAGTGGGAGAGATATGGGTGGGAGACTTGTCAGAGTGACACCACACAGGCAGCCTCCTGCAGGCAGAGCAGGGAGAGAGGGAAGTGGTAGTACTGAGAACATCCTGGCAAGAAATTTCTGAAGTTGCTAAATCTCCAAATTCAAGAACAAGTCCTGCCCCCCATCCCAACAATAACAAAATGACCAAAACAAGTTCAGGAAAGGGAGACAGCAGTACACATCTGTATAGCAGACAGACACATGTTCTCTCTTATCTAGGACCATACCTCTGGGTCTAGGAGAGTCACCTTTTCTTATCTGCCCCAGGGCCAGATGGAGGGCAGGCCCATCCCCAGCGTGGCCCAGATAGTAATTTCAGTTCCCAGCCCAAAGTGGGTGGGGGCTCAGAGGCCTTTCCTGACATCTGGGCTGAGGAGGGGGCAGGTGAAGTGATGGGAGGAGCATCAGGCTTCCCTTGATTCAGGAAGTCCTTTTGCTCTTCCTGGCAGGACACACTGTACTTAGTGGCCCTGAATGGACAATAATTACAATGTGGGGAGGAGATGCCTATATGGGAACAATGTTGGAGGGCAGGGGACAGAGGACCTGGCAAAATTTTAACATTTCCTTGGAAGAATGGATGTGAGAGAATAACTAGGAATCTTGTAAAAGAAGAGTGAAGAGACTCATTGCACCACATAATTAAACATTCTAAAGTGACAATAATTAAAACTATGTGGTTGGTGCCAGAGAAGACACCCAGATGAAGGAACGAAAGAAAAGCTCCAGCGCTCAAGTCTGTGTACAACGTCAGCAGGTGGTAAAGGCGGCATTTTAACAGGATTGGGGGAAAGAATGGTGCTTTGTTAAGGGATGACCAGGAGAAGACAGATTTAGAGTCCAGGCTCTGAAGCAGCCATGTTGATTGGTCCATCTCAGTGCAGAGCGCCCTCCCTCTTGTCAGGTCTGTGCCATGGCTCGGACAAGGGCTTAGGGCAGCCACAGAGGCTGCTCCGGAGATAGGGAAAGCTGTCTGAAGTGCAGAGAGGTCCGCCTGCCCTCCTTCAGAGGCAGGTGCACCTGTAGCGCCCGGAGTCACTGAGTGGGTTCCCTGTTTGTCCCTCATCTGTGGGGGGGTAGAATACAAGTCAGTGAGTTTAGACCTCAGAGCTGAGGTGGCCACCTGTCCCTGAAGCCCTGGTGCAGAGGCAGGAAAGCAGCTCTGAGGGCACTGTGGTCCCCACTAATGAGGATACGCACAGAGGACACAGTCACTGTGTTCTGTCCTGTGATGATTTTTGTCTTTTTTTTTTTTTTCTGTAAAACCACAGACATTTCAGAACCACACTGCAGGAGCCAAAGAGTCAGCAATCGAAAGCATAACCATTGCATAGTATTAAATGAACAGAGATGGTGAGTTCTTTATTTACAATCATTGTCTAGATAAAAAAATTCATAAAAACAGATGAATGATCATAAATTATTGACCCCCTAATGGGGTAAATTGCCAAACGTACCCCATGCTGCTAGATATAGGACGCAGAGTGCAAGCTTTGTGTACTACAGTGTTATGACAAACCATCCATTTCCTGTGTGCGTGCGTGTGTGGCTGTGTGAGAACCTGGGAGAGTGAGGGGCACATGGGTGATCATCATTCCTGAAGAAACGACTGACGCGCACGCTGGGCATTCTTGGTAGCTTCCACAGCTCCTTGCCCCCCAAGCAAGGTCCACTTGTAGAACCCTCCCATTGGCCTTGGGCTCTGCCCCCAAAGCACAGGGAGCCTGGTGTGCTAGCCCAACGATCTTGACGTCATGGAATGAGTGCTCATGGATACATGGGCAAACAGAAAGGGAAGGTGGAAAAACAAGAAAGGAAACTCCAAAAAACCACCATGTTGCAAGGTTTTTCAGCTGCACGTCCATCCTTCCTCCTGAGAGTGTGGTGGGCAGGCTTTGGTGGTGTTTGTACCAGAATCCAATAAGCACATCCGAGGCCTGGTCCCCCATGGTTGGGGATGCAGTGTCCTCTGCTGGATACATTCAGAGAGATTTCTTCATGACATTCAGGTGGTGCTCTTTCACGCAGAAGGTCCTCATTACAGAGAGGTTTTGCCAGGTGGGATGGGCTGACTTCAAACTCTGAACCCCTCAGGTTTTCCCATAGCTGTTAGACGTAGGCCCTCCCAGCTGACTATGGCTCTGTTCCCAAGTGGCTCTCATCGTGTTAGTGGAAGAGTTCTCTGGGCCTGGAGGAGGGCAGAGGTGGGGCTGACACTAATCACTGGAAGGGTGAGGAATGGATTTTGCAAGCCAGGCAAAAATGTTTGGTTTTCTTTGAAGCATGGGACATCATTGATCATGGTATTCAAAATGTCTTTTGCACTGTACAAGTTTATGGAAAAAGATCATATGCTGAAAAGTCTCAAAGCAAACTTTGTATTAAATACAAAAGTTCTTTTATGAAAAAAGCCGAGACCCACAAAGTGCTTAGCGGTTAAGAGGCTGACAGACAATTAAATAAGCTCTTATTAAGTGGGATTGCTAGTGCTGTTATTGTCTTGGGGGAATAGCCACCTTTCTCACCTGTGACGCAGGAGGGTTTCAGAATGGCTTTCTGTCTGGGGAAGCAAGACTTGCTGTTAGAAGGCTACAGTATAGATTGTGACTACAGGAAGACAATTTGGTTTAAAAATCACACTGAATACATCTCAATATACACATCATAAGGTTCATTTAGATCTAAATAGTGCAGAGAAAAAGGCTATTCTTTGAAAATAAAAATAAAAGAAGCAAGCCATACTAATCCTCATCCAATATGCCAACAACTCATGTGCTGTCCTTTATAAAGAAATAAACCTCTAAATTACAAATAAAAAAATCAACACAATACCATTTATGATATTTTATCACTACCTCGCCCTCTCTACAGACAGTGCCAAAGACTACCTATTTTGGGAATGCTCTTGGTAAACTCAAGCGAGTTTCATTGAGAGAAAAGCCTTGGAGCAGCGCTGTGCAGATTCTGGCGTCCTCGGGTTGGGATGGCTATGGGAGTTACAAACCCAGGACGCTTCTCTCCTCTTCTCCCTTCGTCTACGGAGCATGTTGGTGAACCCCTTGGGATGGATCCTCAGTACCATCTGGCTTCTGCCTGGGCCTTCCATAGTAATAACATTATGGAAACGGAAATCGCAGGCAAAATAAGAGCATGGCTATTGTAAAACATCAAGGATGCAACCCGGAGAAGTGTCTGTGGGGCCGAGCTGTTTTCACAGCACCTCAGCCACCAGTGTTCTTAAACCATACAAATAGCCAAAGACATTATCTACAGGTTTGTAAACAAATTACATTCTTCTCTTTAGGACATAAATAAGTTAAAATAGAGCAGTTTAAGCAGAAACAAGGCAACATGCCGGCAAAGAAACTTTATATATCCATGTATGTATATATATATATATATATACACACACACACATATATATATATGTATATATATATATATACATATATATATATCTACCTATCTATATGGACGTATACAGTCCTGGAGAAGTATACGTGGATATAGATACACAGAAATGGATATAACCTTGCGAGTGTCTATGAGTTCTTCGGTTCCATTGGTGCAAATCTATTAGGCGAATTAAGCTCTGCAATTTCAAAAAGTTATTAAATTAATCTATACAACTGAGACCATGCTGTGCAAGCATTTCAAAAACTCACAGACCAGTGGATTGGATAAATAGTCTCAGAAAAGAGTCTGTTTGAAGTTCCCGCCTAAGAAAACGGAAAAAACAAAAACAAAAAAACCCTCCCCAGCCCCGCAAACACAAACAAGGGGAGGATGGAAAGTGCCCAGTACATTCATGCGGGGAACGTGGTGGCCGGGCAGGACAGGGCTGGTCCTCGACTGGGCAGGAGCCAGGAAGGGCTTGCTTTTGGAAACCTCTCACTTGCTCCCGATGCTCCCAGGCGAAGTCCGCCCCCTGCCTCCAAGTGAAAAAGAGTTCAAACAGCATCGCAGCCAGGGAAGGGGTCTGTGGGTGGAAACGCCCGGTTTTCTCTCCATTGTTTGGTTTCCTTGTTGCTCCTGCTGCGTGGGTGAGAGGGGGACTGGAGGGTGCCCAGGAGGCAGGTGGGAGTGGGTCCGTGAGGGCCGCCAGCGGGCAGGTCCTCAGCTAAAGCGACGTCTCCAGGCTGTGGATGGGGCTCCCTGGACTCGAAGAGGTAGCTGATTTGCTCGTGTCGGTCGTCAGGTTGATCCCGCTGTCGATGGCGCTGTTGTTCTTGTTGAGCGATGACGGCGGGCTTGAGTTCTGCTTGAGGGCGGCATCTTCTTCCAGGTCCGTGTCATCGATGAGGGGGATGTGGGGCTGCGAATCTTCGATCCGGAATTCAGGATGAGCCATGAAATTATGGATGGAGGTTCGAGACTCGGGCTTTTCTAACCCTTCATAGAGAGAGCTACGGAAGGCTTTCACGACGCGGATCTGTAAGGGAAGCACAGGGTCAGGAGCACTGTGCTGGGCCAGGCTGAGCTGGGGAGCTGGAGGGCAAGGCGGGAGAGGAGGGGGCTGCCGGCATCCACGGCATCGACAGAGGGAAGAATGGCAAGGGCTCAGGTTATGTGCGTCCCTGAGTTGGTTTTATCAAGTGGCTTTGGTTTGGTCAGAACTACAGTATGTGGACAGGAGGGGTCATCGAGCACCATCGGAGATGCTGGGGCCCTGCAGTGAGGAGAAGCAGAGTCCACTCCAACGTCCACCTCCACCTAATGAGAGACCGAGCCTTGGTAATCTCACAGCAGAGGTCCAGACAGGAAGGGGTGGGGCCAGGGAGAGAGTAGGAGCAGAGAGAGGAGAGGCTATTTTTTTAAAAAAAATTAATGCTAAAACCACACACACAGTTAAGAAACCAAACTACATGGAACAGATTATGTGTCACACGGAAAGGAACAGGAAGGAGAGATGGGATGAGATAGAGTGAGAGAAAACACACAGAGGCCAAACAGAGAACAGGACACCAAACCAAGGCAGCGAAGCAATCAAAGCCAACTCAGGGCTTTCTGAGGTGCAGAGCGGAGGCAGCCAGCAAGCACGGAGGAGCTGGCGGACTGGTGAGTCCGGGACAGGGAGCATGCCACGTCCGAGCCAGGAGCTACACAGCACTCATGGATGGACACGCCACACTCGGAAGCCTGGACGATGTGAAAGAAGTTGTTTGTACCCAGCGTTTCTTTCCTTCATGCATGTGGGAGGTAAACACTCGAGTATAGACTCCAAGCCCTGGCCAGTCATTGCAGCTTGCTTGGGGGTCTCTTGTTTTCTGGGGGATACTTTGTTTATTTCTTCATTTTGCTTTGAAAACACAAAACCAGAAAAATTAGGCCAGAATCAGATGGCCAAAGCCAGGCCCCTGGGGTGAGTGGTTCTTGGAGGGGGATGGGGTGAGGGTGGAACTGAGCTACAAGATATTGAGGTGTCCCCTCTTGAGCTGTGAACCTCGTGTCCAGACCTCAGTCTTTTCCTCCACAGAATGGAGGGCTAGTGGACATGGTTAGTACTGGGCATGGAAGCAAGAAGATCCAGTTCAGTCTTGGCCCTGACATTTCCTGTGCCTTGGCTATGGGCAAGCCACACCACCTCTCTGTTGTGCTCTGTCCTGCCTCACAGGGTGTGGAGCAACAGAACCTTCACTTGAAAGAGAGGTGTCCCTTCTCTGGACCCTGGGGAGGTCCTGGCCTGTCATCTTAAGGGGCTGATGGAGATACCTCCTGCTCTCTTTCCGGGCCCCATTGAGAGTGTAGCAATAGGTGGGAAAACAGGTACCCAGACACCCTTAGTAGCGGTGGAGCCTCAGCTGGTGGGGTGTGCAGCCTCAGGATGCTGCCTGGCCTGCTGTGAGGCAGAGGCCTGCAGGAGACACTTAAGGGGAGGCCTTGAATCCCGGTCTAGAGCTCTAGCTAAACCCAGGGCAGCTCTCTGGCACTGGCAGGAGGCCCTCTTCCCTGGGTGTGAACATCCTCAGTGACTGTGGAGAGAGTTCTCGGTGTCATAGCTGAGGTCTATTTTCCTGTCAGGATGGGGGGTTGTTTCTAGCTCACCGAATGCTCCTCTGCCCTCTAAGAGTATACAGAGAAAGTTTAACAACGTTCCACAGTCTTCCTTCTTGATCTCAGGCAAGACTGGGCAGTTTGGCCTTTTTCTCCTCAACTTTTCCTCCTTTACTGGCAGCCATCTCTTATTAGTGCTGCCATTTGCTTGTCTTCCAAAAAGCATCTCTTTTCCTTCTCCTGCTTACTCCAGCTGTGGGCTGGGAATCAGAGAATCCCACTTGCTGGAATCATGAATTAAATAAGAGGCATCAGGTGCCAAGGAGGTGCTGCTAGCCAGCCACTGCCTTGGTACTAGTGCCCAGTGAAGGCTGTGTGGGCTGCCCTGACGTTCTGGCCTCCAGAGTCCTATTTGTGGCTCCACAGAGTTTATTAATACTCTGATGTCCAGGTAAGTGGGCCACGATACCCTTCAGTGAGACCAAAGCAAAAGAGGTATCACAGGCCTGTTTCCTATCTGAAAATGGGAGCAGTACACATCACTGTTGCTGTTAGCCCAGTGCTCAGTGTGTCCAAGGCTGCCTGCAGGAAGATGCTGGCTGGGACACTTCACATATGCATGGGGAAGGGGACAGTGGCAGGCCCCTGTCATGGGACTCACAATGTTGAGGGACAACACACAATGAGATGAGGCCCCTCTGCCCTCCCCCTGGGATGGAGACAACAGAAAGAATGAACTGCTCTGGACAAGACTGTGGGGACGAAACTGTTCGGGACGTCCCGCCACGGCCATCTCAAGTCTCCACTTCGGTTCTCTCTGCTGCTGAAATGGAAAAATACGGGAAGAAAAAAATGCTCTTCCATTTCCTCTCCTCGCCTGCCTCAAAGATGGGATTTAGGGTAGGGGCCATGTTGGGTACCAGGGCAGGGGAGAGAGAGGGGACCCAGGAGAGCTTTCGGGTGTTCAGCTGCACTGGCACACAGGGCAGGGGCCCTGGCCCACAGCTGAGGCTCTGAGGGGTGCACAGCCCTGCTCTGAGATGGGCTCCACATACTCGAATGTTTACCCGGCTTCAAGGAAGCCAAGAGTCTGGGATTGATTCACATTCGCTTCAGGCTCAATGTTAAAGACTCACAACCTCTTTTAATTTCACTCTCTCTTGCTGAACTCTGTGTCCAGGGTTCTCTAGCCCTCTAGGGAAACAAACACAGGGAATATTCAGATAGTGGAGAGGTCTGGGCTCCCTCCGCCCCACCACAGAAGCAAGCCATTTTCTCACCAACCCAAGGTCATGCTAAGTTAGTCACCAAAACCCTAATGAGAGATCCAACTTTCTTTCCTTTTCACTGTCTTCATTTCTCCTCCCAACAATGTAAACTCCATGCCCCAGCAGTTCTAAGAACCAGGAGTCTGGAGGGAAGTTAAAGCAGAGGTATCCTATCTGTAATAGAGATGTGGTGTCCAAATGTGGCCTGGGCCTGGCTCAGGGGCCTGCACTTTGGCTTAGTGGGTATGAAGGAACAGGGCTTTCAGTGATGAACGTGGAGCCTGCTGTTGATTTGCGAAGGACAGAGATGGCTTTAGACAAGCTGGAAACTTGTGGGAGATAAGAAAGGTAGAGGATCTTGGCCTTGGAAGAGAGAAAGCTGATCACCAATGGTAAATGCCGGACCGGTTGGGGGATACCAACAGGGAAACACCTTCCTAGCCTCCTGAGTCCTGGATCATGGCTCCAATGAAGCTGTAGCCATGGGCACTGGCTCCCGAGTGGAAATTCAACTCCATGGCTCTTGGGCTGTGGACCTGTCTGGGTGACAGGATGAAGTGGGAGGAAAGTGAGAGATTTTGAAGACAGATCTCTGACAGCTCCTTTGCTGTGTGATCTTGGCCAAGTCAGTGTCTTCCTGTGTTAGTGGACACACCGGTAGATCCTTCCTTCCTCCTTCGGAACTGTTGAGTAGGGATCTAGTAAGGAATTTTTGGGGTGGCCACTGAATTTGTGGGAGAGAACAGATTCCTTTGTGAGTAAGGAGGCAGGGAACAGCAAGAGCATGCAGCAGATTCCCTCCCGAGTGTGCCAGTGCCAACCTGGCTGGATGCCATGCTCCTGATGGGCACTTGTCTTCAAGGGGCCTACTTTTCCCGGTGGCACTGTGTGGGGTGCCAGTGTGCACGGGGACTGTGCTCACCCCAGTGTTGCAACCTAGCAGTTAGTCTCCACACACTGCCTGTGACAGGCCTGTATGGGCAACTCTTGGAAACCCAGGGTACAATGTTTTGCCTTGTGCTGAGGAACCCAGACAGCAGGTATTTCTGCCTCAGCTAACACATGGCTGGCTTCCTGTGCTGGAGAATCCCCAGGAGGAAGGTGTTGCCCAGAGGGAGGCAGCTCACCTCTTATCTTACCCGGGTGGACCCTGCCCCTTGCTTCCCGGCCAACTGCTTCACTCCTCCCTGTGTTAAGAAAGCACTGGCTTCTTAAGGGAACTTGCCCAGTGCCTAGAGAGTCCTCAGTTCTGGGAGAGCAGGGGAGATGTGATAGAGATGGAACAGAGGATTAAGGGATATTTACTGAGTGTTGCCATTGTGACTGCGGTGACAACATCATTGAGATCCCCTCTGGAAGCCAGTGTCCTTGGGCAGGATGGTCAGGCTCTTTTTGAGAACTCATGGCCAAGAAAGGATCTGGAAAGGATCCATAATTCTGAATTCTAAAGCAGAGGGTAGGAATGGGCAATATCTAGGAGAGCTGCACGGGGGTTCTGTGAGGGAGCCGTGAATGAACAATCCTGTCGGGTCATTCAGGAGATAAGAGGTCACAGGCAAGGTCAGTTATGGTCCAGCCTCTGCTTGGGCTCCTTATCCCGAAGCTGGGATATGGGTCACATGGGCTAAAGGGGCCTGGCTTGGGAAGAGATCGGCTCAGAGCCAGGAAGCGCAGAATGGGCATAAATGGGCATTTCTCTGAAGGTGAAGTGTCACCCCAGGACTGGCCTCTTCGAATGGCTTACAAGTGACAGGAGAAAAGGCGAAGATGAAGTTACGAGGTGGGAAAGGCCAGTTCTTCCAGCCTATGAGAGCTAAGATGAGGGTAAGCTGCAGGAAGCTCTCCTGGGGCTACACGGATGCCCTGAAGATAATATGAGGTCTTTCACGGCCAGGGCCAAGTGCTATGCTTCAAGAATGAGGCCAAATCAGAATGGAAAAAAGAACTGAACTCACACCCAGAAGCCAGTCTCCTGGTATAGCTAGGAGGACTTAGGAATCACCAACAGGGTTCTCCAGGCCAGAACATCTAGTGATGGCACTTTAGGACAGGTGGTGGCATGGGACACCCATGCCAGAGGCAAGCTGATGCAGGGACAGGATAGAGGAAAACATCAGAGAGGGTAGAGCCACCTATTAAGGCACAGTCTAGGAGTAGGGACACAGTGCTTCACAGAAGCTCCTAGTGCCTCATGGAAAAGTGACTCAGACACCATTTGCTCAAACAGATCTCCCTGTCATCTTGGCTCAGCTAGCTACCCCATCACTGATTCTGTGCTAATAAATGAAGACTTTTATGTGTCCTTTCTGCATACTGCTCAGGACAACAACCACAGAAAGGTGACAGCCACAAGCATAGGCCGTCAGCAGGCTCTGAGCCTGTGCTTCCTGTCAGAGGCCACAGGGGCGGAGGGAGCCCTGTCCTGCACACAGGCCATGGTCAGTGGCAGGAGATGTGTGTAGCAGCTGTTCTTGGATGGAGGTGGAGACATTTTTTAAAGTATCAAGGCCTGGAGGCTATTTTTCATCAAGGTGCTGAAGACTGGCAGGGATAACAAACACACATTTACTTTGCTGTTGTTTTGAGACAGAGTCTCACTATGTAGTTCAGGCTGGCTTTGAACTCTCTATGTAGCCCAGGCTGGCCTCAAACTCACACCGAACCTCCTGTGTCACTCTCCCAAGTGCTGCTTTACAGACATGCACTTGTATCTACCTGAGAAGATCAGAACTAGGGGCCCCTTTGACAGAGATGAAACAAAGGAAGCAGGTGGTAAACAAAGACCGATTTCCTCTAGGACCTGAAACCATGCAGAGGTCCGTGAAAGGTCTAGACAAAGCCAGAGACACCTGGGTCAGAAGTGATGGTGTGAGGAAATGAGCTTGGCATGAGGGAGATGAAGGGGAGGTGTTCAGGCTGTTCCTAAGTCAAAGGAAGGCAGGATGTGGAAGGTAGACCAAGATCCCTTCCAGGTGTAGGGCTTGACCCACCAGTTTCCACCTGAGGTCAGTTGACTGGGTCAGGAGCCCTCTCTCTTCCAGAAAAGGGTCAGAATGCCACTGCGCTCTGCCCTCTGCTGGAGAAATGGTGTTTATAAGGCAGCCGATGTGCCAAGGAGAGAGGTGACATGGAGAGGCAGAGACTGAACTGCTGGGGCAGTACCTCTGGGCTGTGGTCTCCTTGATGGCCTGGGACTCCTGATTGATTGTGACCTCTGACCTGCAGGGACCTCTTGGTTCATCTCTCCCCCTTGGCCATGACCCCTCACTAATGGTGCTTCCTGACCAGCTGAGAAACTCTGGATGAAATGACCCCTCTCTTGGTTGGGCCCTGCTGTGCCTGTGACCCCTGAGGACTTTTGCCCCTTGACTGTGGTAACTCTGCACATGACTTTGGGTGTAACTGTGCCCTCCTGGCCAACTCTGGCCCCTGACCTTGGATCGAGGCTTTTCCCGACAGAGTACGAACATGGGACTCTGTTCGTCCCTCGGTGACTCTGCCCCATTGGGCTCTGGGACCCAGTAGTGGATCGGGACCATTTATCACTGAAACCCGGGCCCTCCTGACCAATGGTGATGCTTTGACTCAGAACCTTTGGCCACCTGTAGCTCTAATGACACTCAACTGCCTGACTGCAGTGCGGACCCAACTAAACCTGGCCTGTGGAGGGACTGCCACCCTGTGACTGGCCCTGACTTCCTGCCCACCTAGGACCCTCCCCAGGGGCTTTGGCCCTTCAGCCCCTGGTCCTGACAGTGACCAGCTGCCCCCCTTGTCCTCTGATACCCGGCCCCTGCCCGCCAGCCTGCCCAGGCACTGGCATTGGTGGCGCCAGCAGAGCGGTAAGGAGTCACACTCACGCCCAGCTGCAGCAGGAGGAAGGCTGGTCGGAGAGGAAAGAGCATTGGACAACGACACGCGACTAGGGCTAGAGAGATTGGCTACATCCTGGCTCTGGCTGGTGACCGAGGACTGTCTCCGCAGGGCACCCTGAAAGGAGGCCCCGCTCTTGAAAGTATTGACTACTTCAATCTGCAACGGAGGAGAGAACGAAACAAGTTGCAAAAAGAACGGACACAACAGCAACATGATCGACAGGCACCACGTCACAAGAGCAGCCGCAGCCACAGTGACAACGACAAAGTCACTCAAATCAAAACGAAAAAATACCAGACGCACGCCAAGGCTCTGAAAGATGTCTGCCCTCGGTAGTCCCCACACTCCCGGGCAGGACGCGGGGCTCTGGCCTCTCCCTCACACTAGGGGCTCAGGGCCAGTGGGCTAGGCTGAGGAGAGGGTGGGTGGTCTGCACGGAAGACAGCAAATGCTCAGCCTCCCTCAAGGCCAGGCATGGAGCCCAGTAGTGTGGGGGGGCCCCTGCGTGGGAAGACCTTGGCCCAAGCTCCAGCTAGGTAGCCTCGGGCAGGTCCCCACTCTGAATCCCATTTCTTGTCCTTAGGATCAATGCCATCTACCTGGCAGTGTTATCTGTAAGTGACAAAGTGCCAGGCCGCATTCACGCTTAGTAGGGTCATGCCCATTAGGAAACTCTAGTCCCTGCTTCCTCCTGAGAGCTGGAGGCCTGCAGGGGAATTGGGGGCACCAGGACCGTGAGTCCAGAGAACCACCCAGCCCTCACAGGAATTACAGGCTGCCAGGTCAGGTCAGGGAGGGGCCAGGCCTGTCTCTGAGTTTGACTGCCCCCTGACCTGCCCTGTCCGTGCCAGTTTGGCAGGAAGGGTCAATTCAGGGCTTTAGTGACTGCCAGAACTAGGGAGTCACATCCACCTCTCAGGCTGAGTCAAGCGAGAAGAGGTCTGGGATGGGGTACCGTGGGGTATGAGGCAGCCCAGGGGAGCTGCTTGCTACACCACTGGAAATGAAGTCGCTGGTTTGTAACTCTTTCCCAGAGTGCTGTGGGAGAGCGAGGCAGAAGGGGCCTCTCTCTCGGTTTCCTGGTTCCCTTTGATGCTGACTTCATGGGGCTCTGACAGAATTCCTAGGCTGCGACACCTGCCCAGGTAGTGTGAGAGTGCGAGGTGTGTGTGTCACAGACTCTGCGGCAGCCACATGGGGAGAAACCTGCTTGTGGCTAGCATGCACTGTGTGTGTGCCCCCGGTGTGCGTCCAGTGTGCACATGTGCAAGGAAACACCAGCCTTGCCTCAGTTCCCTCGACTCCCCGGGGGCAGTCTGGAGCCCCTTGTGAGAGCAAAGGATGTATGTGGTTAAAGGTGCCCACACCTCCCAGAGGGGGACCTCCAGTTCTGGGAACCCGGGGTGACCCTGGCTTGCCATCTCCATCCAGCTCTGCCCTGTCCCTCCTGCTCGCTGCCTGAGCTGCCAGTCCCCTCATTCAACTCC
>NW_022900936.1:71984548-72013667 GCF_012274545.1 Fukomys damarensis | reverse complement strand
CCCCCCCCCCCCTGCATGCTGAGCAGGCCGACTGCATCTTCCTCAGGAGGCTTCTCTGCTCCTTCAGTAGGCATGGGCAGGTGTGAGGGCCATGGGTATGCACAGGGTGAATGTGAGGACCAATCCGGGGCCCTGTAGTGGTCTCTGCCAGGAGTCACCCAAATCCCCCTACCCCTTGGTGGCCAGCCCGGGTCGGCAGGCTTATACATGCTTCCACTCCCGGCCACCCAACCAGCTGGGCCCAGCCCTGGGGGCTTCCTGTACCTGTGTCTGGATGCGGTTCAGGCCCCGGAACCACAGGATCTGGCCACGGCGCAGCTCCCGCTCTGCGTGGTCTATCTCCTCCACATCCTCGTTGAGCTCCTCCTCAGGGATCTCCTCTTTCTGCGTGAGCCGGCCTGCCTCCTTCAGAAACTTGAGCCTGCTTGTTGGGATGGTAGCGATAACCTGCAGAGGCCCGGGACGTAGGAGTCAGGCCACCAGTGGTCCTCCTGGTTGGCTTCTTTCCTCTCTGACCCCTCTTCCTCTCCTTTCTTCCCTCACCACTCACCCAGTCACAGGTCAGCTCATCCTCAACTCAAGCATTTACTGGTTCTTACCAACTTGTCTTTTTTTTTTTCTATGCTGGGAACTGAACCCAGGACCTTCACACAGAGCTGCATTCCTGGCCTTTTTATTTACTTTTTAAAACTTTGATACTGGATTTTGCTAAGTTGCTCAGGCTGGGCCCAAACTTGCAATCTTCCTGTCTCAGCCTCCCAGAGTGCTAGGATTACAGGTGTGTACCACTGCACCTGACAATTAATTTGTTTCTTAATTCACTCATTTATCCAGAGTCAGGGGAATGGGATAGAACACCTGGGCCTTTGAGACTTGCACAGATGTGACTTTAAATACCCTAGGCCATACTTGTTGTGTGACTTTGGCAAATCATTTGGCCTCTCTGTGCTTTGGCCTTTTTCTTCTGTAAAGATGGGTGAAAGCTCTGGATGTTGTGAAGATAGAGCCACAGGCTGTGTCCAAGTTGCCACAGACAGCTGTCCTGTGGCTGGCCCTCAAATCCCCTTCAGTCCCCTTCAGAGGCCCCAAACTATAGGAAAGAAATATGGGGTAGCCCACCGTGAAAGGGAAAGGCAATGTGGGAATGCCTTCATTCGTCTCCTTCCTCAGTGGGCTTGTCCATGGTGCTGAGGCCCAAGAGGCACATCTAAGAGGGAAACTGAGGCAGGACAGACACAGGACCAAACACTCAGCCTTTAGGGGCCTTTGCATGCTGGCATCACCCTGAAAGCTCTCTCCAGGGAATGGCCCCAGGGTTCTGATGGCGGCTTGGCTCTGGGGGTTTCCAGAGAACGGGATTCATGTGAGTTATCGACACTCCAAGGAAGCTCCAAAGCTCAAATAAGATATTTTTGGATGAAACTCAACCTTCCTCTTCATCCAGTTGATCTTGCCACTGCAGCTTCTTAATCTAGCCTGGAGACGGCCTGAGGTTGAGAACAGCATCTCAGGTCCCCGTGGCTCCACTGCCTGGATGCTAGAGCACTTTGGAGACCAGGCCCCTCAGGCTCAGGGTCAGCTCCAGACACTGCTTCCAGGCACTGAGTCCTGGTCAGGAGTCAGAGCCAGGATGACAGTGTGTGTGCGTCGATGTCTGTGCATGCACACGAGACACATGCACGCGTGTAACAGAGCAGGAAAGGGATCTGGTGGGATATGTTAGAGCTAGAGGTGCCACTAGAGAGCACCTCAGATGGCCATGGCACCACACAGCAGCAGGGCAGCCTGAACCGTGTAGACTCCGTGTCCCCTGAAGGCTGTCAGCACAGGGCACCACCAACTCATCGCCCTTTCTAACAAGCTAGTTTCAGGCTCTGAGGCTTGGATGGTGTTAGCATCCAGTGAGCATTTAATAACATCATGGTCCTTACATTAATTCTTTTGTTAGCTTCTCTTTATAGCAAGTGACTGATTTTGCAGTTATACAATATAATCTTGCCTTTTGAGATAAATTTAAGTGGATGCAAAAAAAAAAAGAGTAAATAACAGGAGCAATGAGTGGCACACAGATGCAAAGGACAAACCCAAATGGTGGGACACAGGTGAACTTGGTGCGGATGCCCGAAGATGGGAGGTCATGGGTGTCCCAGGGGAAGTGGGCTGCTGAGCTCTTGGGCCCCAGCCATGGCTCTTTCCCTTCCCTGCCCAGAAGTGCCCCCAGCGCCCTTCCGGAGCTTACCTGGCCCCAGACCAGCTCTCCTAACCCGATGAATATGCACCACATCCACTGGTCCAGCTGCAACGGGGAGCAGCTGAATGGTTTCCCTCCAAACTGCACAATCACTATCTGGAGGTCGTGGGCCAGAGACAGAGAGACAGGGACAGGCGGTCAGGGGCTGCCCTGCCATTGCTCAGACTAGCCCTGCCCAGGTCAGGGAGTTCTGGCTACCTGAATGGCAAAAGTGCCCAGCACGATGGTGCAGAAGATGGGGTTCCGGAAAATGCCATCGAAGACGTTGCGCTCGCCGTGGATCTTGCGGGCATTGATCTCGTTGAAGAGCTGCATCATGACGAAGGTGTTGAAAATGATGGTGTAGTGCTCGGAGGGTGGTGAGTGTAATGGCGTGTTCCTCCCGCTGTCGATCTGGAACATCTTCTCGCCTGCCAAGCCAGAGGGCGGGGCTGGGCTGAGGGTGTGGCGGGCCGGCTGGTGAGTCACACCAACTTGAAGGCCAGTGTGGATTCTGGGGCAGGGCACAGCCAGTGAGTAGTGCAGGGTTGACAAACCCTTCTCTAGGTGGCAGAGACCTTGGGGGGACTGTCTTCCACCTTTTCTGTGGGGATCTGAGAAAGGCTGAATGCCAGGTGTATTATCAGGTGACACTGTTTATAGAGATTTGCCGGTGCATGGTGGCACATGCCAGCTACTCTGGAGGCTGAGGCAGGAGGGTTGCAAGTTTGAGGCCAGCCAGCAGCTTAGCGAGACCCTGTCTCAAAATAAAAAAAATAAAAATAAAAAGGACTGGGGATGTAACTCGGCGCTTCCTGGATTCAATCCCTAGTACTGTGAGGGGGTAAAAAAGTGACCCCAGATTAGCAAACACACCTGGACTAGGAAGACAGGAACACCAGGAGAGGCTCCTATGGTTTGCAAAATTGTTCCTGAAGGTCCCTGTTATAGGCTTGGTCCCCAGCCTGTGGAGCTGTTGGGAGGTGGAGGAGCCTTTAAGAGGGAGGCCAGATGGCCATTCATAGGCCATCAGGGGAGGAGCCCTTGAAGGGGACTGTGACATTGGACTCTTCACTTTACTTCCAGCCCTGAGGCAAGTGCTTCTGCCAGGGAAAGCAGCGTGGGTCAAACCTCTAAGAGGTGAGCTAAAATAAATCTTCTCTGCAAGTTAATTCTCTCCGATATTTGTTACTGCGAGGGAAGCGTGGCTGAAAGGCGCGAATACCCAGCCTCAAAGGAAGCAGTGATGGGACAGGACTGCTCCCTGGGGGTGACAAGGGCATCCCAGAAGGAGAAGGGCAGCCATTACTGCTACAGCCTGGGCTCCCCGGACTGACGTGGGCACGGTGGTCAGCATGGATCTGCCTTCATGGTGTGCCTTCAGCACTGGGGACCGTCGCTGGTGAAAAAGCCCTGGCTTTGAGGTTTGCTGGCCCGAGACAGGGCCTGGCTCCATTCAGGCTCCTAGTGTGACCCCGAACTGCTAACTCCCCTCCCTCATCTCCCACTAGGTAGGTGTGAGTCTCCCGGCTGGGCCACAGTGTGCCTGGGAGGAAGCAGCCATGCCACAAGGACGCAGGTGGGGCGGGGCTCACCGACGAAGAGCAGCGTGAAGATGAGGGTGAGCTGGTAGACGGCGTGGCCCAGGATGTTTTTCATCATGGTGCGAGAGATTAGGGGCTTGTTGCGGCCGTAAGGCTTCCGCAGCAGCAGAGTCTCGGTGGGTGGCTCGGTGGCCAGCGCCAGGGAGGCGAAGGTGTCCATAATGAGGTTAACCCAGAGCATCTGCACAGCCTTCAGAGGGGAGTCCTAGGGGCGGCGGGCAGGGAGGGACATCACGGGTCGTAGGCCATCAGTGCCCCGTAACCCTAGCTGCAGCCCTGCTGCTTCCCCTGTTCCCCAAAGCCCCCCCACGTGGGTGGGTCTCTCTTGGCAGAGCCACAGCCTGACTCAAGGCTCCAGCACAGGCCCTGCCTTCTCGTCTCTCCTGACCCACAGAAATACCCACGGCCCTGCCTCAGTCTCTCCTCCATCTCTTACTAGTCTGTTACTTGAAAAAGTGTCTAGGTGCATCAGTGTTCCAAAAATAGTAACTGTAACCAGCAGGGCAGACAGAGACCAAGTTAGAGTTTGGTTTTTTGGTTTTTTTTTTTTTAGACATAAATGGCTTCTCCAGACTTCTCTCCTCTCAGCCCAGATGAATGGACAGATCTGTGGGAGGCCCAAGTCCAGCTTCCACAGGAAAAAGAAGGAGCAGAGAAGGGTTGAAGGGTAAGCAAATGTGGAGCTGCCTGTTGTCTCCTTGTGCTCCTCTCCCATCTCTTCCCTACTGTAAAAGACCCTGTGCACCCAGACATGGGGAGGTGGTGACTGGTGACAGCATGAGGCCCCTCCATCTCCTTGGAGATGGCTTTAAATAACGCTTGTCTTCTCTTTTCTGTGTTTGTTTGGGAATGGTGAGGAGACAGGATAACACCAACCCCAACGCCACTCTCCTGGTTCTTGTTGTCACTCTTATTCCTCTCCTGAGACCCACATCTCCCTTCCATGGCTCCTCCCCAGCCCAGACCTCTCCTTGTGGCATTAGCGTCACTCATCTGGGGGCCTTGTGTACTCAACAGTCTGCAGACCCAGTGCCTGCCCTGTGGCCTCACCTCCTGAGTAGCTATCACAGCCCCTCTTCCTGCTGTCCCCCACCTGGGCCGGACTGGAAGGCTGCACCTCGGGGGCTTTCTCCTGTCTTACAGCCAGCTCTACTGCCTGTGCCCGAGGGTCGAGTCACATCCTTCCTCCTGGGTCTTCAGGGCCACCCAGTCAGACACCTCAGGTGAAATGATGCTCCCCTCAGCTGTGTCCCCTCAGCTGCCTCCCCAGAAGCCTTGTGCGAGTTGCCACCACCATGGCAGTGTCCTCAATTTGCCACTAGAGGGAGCCTCTCAGTCATAGCTGGGGGAGAGAGCCCTCGGCACCGAAAGGGGTCCCAACTACTTCCTCTCACATCCCACCCTTGGGACTGGGCACCGGGAATGGTCAGGAACACCCCCACAGTTCAGAATGCAAGAGGGAAGTGTTCCCAAGGACCCAAGCTCTCAGGACCAAGATTGGGGGCTCCTCTGAGTGCCAGTTGTCTGTCCACATGGCTGTTGTCAGGGTCAGGTCTCTGGCACCCCCCAGGGCTGAGGGATCCCACTCTCCCTCAGGTGCTCTCTCTCCAGGTGGTTAGCTCCTGGGGGCAGCCATGGCTGCTGTACCAGGGGGCTTGAGGACCAATGGCCAGGGCCAGACCACTTTGTCTGAGCCTCTGTAAAATGGGCCTCATCTCAGTTTCGCCTCAGGGGCTGCAGTAAAGCAGCAGCAGGGCCGTAGGAATCCAGATCCTGCTGTGCATAGGCTCTACCCAGGCCCATAGCAGAGCTGGTGATCTGGACAGGCAGAGCCCTGCTGCACTAGCGTCCCCACCAGGCCTCTCCTGCACACCCGAGAACCAAGGCCCCCAGGCCACTGCTTGCTCCCTGTCCTCAGTTGGCCATTCAGTCTCCCCTGACCCTACTTTTCCCACCTCCTGGCAGCGGCTGGGCTGGAGTTGGGGTCAGGCAGACAGGGGCGCAAGGCCTCGGCCGGGCTGGCACCTATGCTGAGGTCTGTGATGCAGCTGCTGGCCCTGGCAGGCGCTTTGTCCCAGGGGTCCAGGGTTCACCCTCCCCAGCCTTGGCTTTGCCTCCCAGGACCCACCTGTGTGATGCAGGCACCTGTGAAGGCCACAATCACAGCCACCACGTTGACCGTCAGCTGGAACTGCAGGAACTTGGAGATGCTGTCGTAGACGTTGCGGCCCCACATCACGGCCTTCACAATGCTGCTGAAGTTGTCGTCTGTGAGGATGATGTCTGAGGCCTCTTTGGCCACATCAGTGCCTGCAATGCCCTGTGGGGACAGGGACAGGAGCCTGGGGGTGGCTGGGGGGCAGTGAGTAGTTCTAAACAGCTGTCCTCATCTTTACACGTTCCCGGCTCCACCCCCACCCCAGCACAGCCAGGTCACACACAGGAGCACACATGAACAGCCTCAGGGCCGGAGGCCAGATCCCTGCCCAGCCCCTCTCCCTGCTCTCTTTGGCCCGCCCATGCCTGTCAGCACAAACCTGTCCTGAGCAGGGCGCCCTGCACTCTTCCAGGAATCACCTCCCTGGGCCAGAGTGCAATCTGAGTGCCTCACACACACACACACAAAGTGGATGGTGGGTGGAGTGAGTGTGAACTGGGGGTGCTGCAGGCCCCCTCAGCCTTTATCTATGAGCTGCTCCCAGATGCCACCCAGGCCCCCTGAGATGCTCCTACCATGGCGAAGCCCACATCAGCCTTCTTAAGTGCAGGTCCATCGTTGGTCCCGTCCCCAGTCACGGCCACCACCTGCCGCTGCTCCGTGTGTGTGCTGTCGATGATGCCTGTCAAGGGCGAATGTGCTCAGGGCTCCCAGGCCAAGGAGTGGGGTAGCCTGGGCCAGCCCTGGCCAGCAGCTCAGCCAGACCCCTGTCCAGGCAGCCCCTACTGTCATGGCTCTTCCTTAGGGCATGCTGGGCACCTATGTTGGACCCTGCCCACCTTGTTCTTGACAGCCCTCAGCCACACTGGTGGCCGCTGCAATCAGAAACACTGTTCCCCCATCTCCTCGGCCTGTCTCAGGGGCCCTCAGCCTCTCTGGGGTCTCCCAGCATTTGCCAGGTCCAGTCTGCTCTTCCTTGGCTGTGCCATCCCCTGGTGACCTCAGCCTTGTGGCTCTATGCCTTGACCTCTCTGCAGACATTCATCCTCAATAAAATACTCCACAGAAACCAGTGTGAGCAGGTGACACGTGGTCCAAGCTCCTAGCTGGGCCAGGGACCAGGTAGATGACAGGCATCATCTCAAGGGACTCCCCAGGCAGCGGCTTCCCAGGCAGGGATGTCTCTAGACAGGACTGAAGTTTGGGTATCAACCCTGACCTATTCCTGCCCTTTACAAGTCAGTGTTCACAAAGGCCTGCATTTCGTGGCTCCAGAACCCCACAGGAATCCTGCCTTGCCCTCTGTCCAGATCTCTGCCCCTTCCGCGCCTGCTTCCCACAGCGGCCCCAGGGTCTGCCTCTAACACTCTGGCCTGGCCCTGGCCCCCCAAGTCGCTTTCTCTGTCCCTCCTGGCTCTGGGAGACATGCGCATACCAAGCGCCCCCCACCAGGCCGTCATGCTGACCTCTTCAGTTGCACGAGGCTGCCCTGTCCACGCCATCTCCCCATCTGTAGCTTCAGCCTTTTGCTGCCATGGTGACCTACGCCCACCCGTGTGGGTGTCTCCCTGCCTATGTCAGGCAGGCCGTAGAGGAGGTAAGGAGCCCCTTGCCCTATGGCCCCATTCCCTTTAAAGCGCCCCTATACCAGGTCCTGCCCCACACCTGGTGCCTCGGGAGTGACCCTGGGCTGCCCTGATCCAGCCGGTGGCCAGTCCCCAGTCCCATCTGCGTGGCCTGTAGAACCTTTGTCCTCGCTGGTCCTCTGAGAGGCACTGGCTCCTCAGGTGAGAGAGGTGGAGTTTTCTCTGTGGCTACCAGGCCAGCGCAGACTTCTCACAGCCTCCAACCATTCCCAGTAGAGCAGAGAGCTGAGAGGAAGCCCCCTGCCAACCTGACCCTCTCCTTGCCTTCAGCCCTGCATGGCCACCAGGAGCTTCCCTACAGCCACCTCCATATCCTGTCCTCTGACTGTTCGGCCTGTGCACACAGGTGTCCTTCCTGCACCCCTCACCCCTGCTGTTCCCTGCTCCTCAGCCATCCCTCTTGGGTTCCCTTGGACAGGATCTCAGCCTCCACTGCTACTCAGGTGGGAGCTCAACTGCTATCCCAAGTGTATCCCTTCTCCTCAGACCTGTCCCTCCTTGGCAACACCCAAATGTCCACCTGAAAGCCATGGGGCAGACTGTCATGCAGGCTCTCAGACACCAAAGACCCTCTTCCCTGTGTCCCTCCTGATAGTGGAAGTTCTCCACCCGGAAATGTCGCTCAGCCCTGCGGACTGCAGACTGCTGGCCCTGCCACCACTCAGTCCAGGCAGCAATGGTCACACTCGACAATCTTGTTGGTCCCTCCCCACCAAGCAGGATTAGCTTTCTAGACAGGGCTCTTCCCCTCCTGTTTTCCCGTACCCTGGCTCTGGGGTAACAGTGCAGGTCAGCTGGCTCCTCTCTCGGTCGTGGGAGGGCCCAGCCACTCTGAGCTCGGCAGTGCCTTCCCTGCACGAGCCCCAGCCTCCCTTGGGGACCTGGGCCTGACACCTTCCCGGCTGGAGTCAGAAGCTGGCGAGGACCCAGCACACTTTTTGCCCACTCAGCCTTTCACTCTGCAGGGACATGAGTGCCCCATTCACATCTGCTGCATGGAAACTGCACTATGGATTTTAGAGGGAGAGGCTATGCCTGGCTAGGGCAGAGGCTGGCACATGTAGGACCTCCAGAAACAGCTACTTGGAGAGTGAGTGAACTGATGAGTGGATAAGAGATAAGAATGGGGTGGGGACCCTCTGCTCCAGTGTCTGTGGCTCTAATTCTGTATTTCTAACCTCAGGCCAGATTTGCCTCCATTAATGTCCTCGGGCAACACCCTTAAGACAGAAATTCAAGCCATCTAGGGAAAATTTTAGGTAGAAAAATGGGGAAATTGAGTCTCAGAGTGGAGGGACTTGCCAAGACCACAGAGCAGGTCAGTGGCAAAGCAGAGCTGTGAACCAGGAGTATGGTGTGGATATGATATGCTCCCCCAAAGGTTCACTGTGTTGACAGCTTGCTGCTGACGGGTTGAGAGGTGGCTGGACGCCTGATTCACTGAGAAGGCACACCAGGATGGCATCACTGGGAGGGGGTGAGACCAGGAGTGCTGGGCCTTGCTGATGTGGCCTTGGGAACAATCTCTGGTCCTCAGCCCCTTCTCTGGGTTCTTCCATCTCTCTTTGCCTCCTGGCCTTCATGAGATGAGCTCCTGTGGTACCCCATATCCCTGCTCCAATGTTCTGTGTGGCCATGGCCCAGAAGCAATGCTGCCAGGTGACCCTGGACCAAAACCTCTGAAGCCATGAGCCCAAAATAAACTTTTCATCCTTTAAACTGACTTTGTCAGCTATTTTGTCACAGCGACAAACGTCCGCCTGACAGGGCTGTGTGACACTGGAAGGGGCCCCCAGCTGGCCATCCAGGCTTAGCAATCAGTGTTCGTCCCTCTCTGGAGGAAGCACAAAGGAGAGTCTGGCTCAGGCTGCTGTTCCCAGGTGGCCCCATCCCCAGTCATGGTCACAGACGCCGACCAGGTCCTCACAGGTGAAGCTGACCAGGGGTCTCAAACTGAGCTCTGGGACCAGATGAGAACAAGTGAGCAAGCTGGGTGTCAGCAGCGGCGGGGTGGGTGGGTGCTGCCAGACAGCAGAGAGCAAGGTCTGTACAAATTCACTCAAAGTCAGCAGAGGGAGCCAAGAGATGGCGGGAGGGGAAGGGCATGGAAGAGGAACTGAGTTGTGTTACATACACGAATCAGCTCCTCACCACGGGCATGGTCACTACGGACTGCATTAAAATTAAGAAATCAGCATAAAGAGGTCCCACAGTGGGGGCCCTTGGGCCTCGAGCCAGATGGGTCCCACAGCTTCCTGGAGGAGTTGGAGGCACAGAAGAAGCCCAGGGCTGAGTGTGGATGATGGATGCACACTCTCAGACGAGGGGAATGCCAGGAAGCCAGAGTGGTTCCCGGCTTGTATAGGCCTCAGCTCTGCCCCACTTACCTTTGACCAGGGTGTGCTTGTCCGTGGGGGAAGAGCGAGCCAGCACTCGCAGCTTTGGCCAGATCTTGTCAATTCGCTCCTGCTCAATCTGGAGAGGGATGGGGTAGACGATGGGTCGGGAGGTTGGAGAGAGACACTGATTGAGGCTCAGGGATGGTAGGCTGTCAGTGGCACACAGGGCGGCTTCTGTATAACCATGCAGTGCCTCCCCTCTGGGCACCCTTCACCCCGGGCCACACACCTCCCCCTTCTCGTTGCGGATCCTCCGGTTGAACTCTTTGCCCTCCAGGCACAGGAAGTCCTCCCCAGGATGGATGATACCACACTTGATGGCGATGGCTCGGGCCGTGTTGATATTGTCACCAGTGACCATGCGGACCGTAATGCCTGCCCGCTGGCACTTGCGGATGGCTTCAGGGACCTGGACAGGAGGATGGGAGTCATGGCGGAGGGCACCACCTCGGGTAGGCCTTCCTCTCTTTCATGGAACCCCAGTGGGTACCTCTCTCAGGCAGCTCCAAGAAAGGGGACTAGGTAACCACACATGGCACCAAGTCCCTGCCTCCTCTCCTGTGCCCAGGGGAGGCATAGTTAATCTATTGCAGCACCCTGATTAGACCTGGTGGGGCCTCAGAGTTCTAGGCAGCTGGCACCTTCTGACCATGATAGTCTATCCTGAGACAAAGCCATTGGCTACCGTGATCTGGCAGAGACTTTGGAAAGATCCACAGAAGCATTCCCTTTAGACCTGGTCCTGGGCAAGACTGTCTAGTACTTGATAACTACATTTGAAGTTGCACCGGTTTCATTTACAAACTCTGTAATACGCCTGTGTATTTTCAAATTTGGGGGGGACATTTGCATTTGGGGACATTTTATTTACAGACTGTGATATTGGCTTAGAATAATTACATGACTGTGCTTTGTGTCAACTACGATGCTTCAAGGACAAGCAAGGGCTGCATCCTGCTCTCACGACTGCAGTGACAGACTTATGTCTAGGCCAATGAGGTCAGATCAGACCCAGCTCTGCCAATCAGAAGGTGGCAACACCTACTACCCCTCCTCCACAAAGCATGGGATTCACTCAGCAATCGGGATATGGAAACTGGCCTGGAGCTGCTGCAGCCCTCTATGGGGAACAAAGATCAATCAAAAAAGTGATTTGTACCCATGGGCAGTGACAAATAATAAAATAATAAGGCTGTATTTGCTGCAAAGCATCTTTGAGTAGCAGAGAATATGGCAAGGGCAGAAAATTCAGTCATACAGAAAGACAAAAGCAGTTAGACTTTCAAGCTGGAGGGCCCAACCCAACTCCCCCTCCTCTTGCATAGCACAGGGATGGGTTTCTCACTCCTCTGCTTACTGGGCTGCTCCACTGCTGAGAGAACGCGAAGCCTGCCACAGACTGGCTGAACTCCCTCAAACATACATCCTGGTCCAGAGCCCACAGCTGTGAAGAGGGCCTTCCCCCGGGAGAGGGTCTTTTTGGCAGTGATCAAGTTCAGCTGAGGCCACCAGGGTGAGCCCTTATCCAGAGTGACATGGGGACCTCATGGGGAGATGAGACAGAGATCAGGTGTATACTTCTGGGACACAGATCTCCAGAAAAGAGGCCCTGAGCGACCTCTCTCACTGGCCTCTGAAGCAGCCAGCCTCCTGCTGCTGGAATCAGATGGCCTTCAGCTTCCCGAAGGCAAGCAGGTGTAGGGCATCTGAGCCCTTCAGCTGTGGTAAGAGTCCCTGTTGGCTCAGGCACACCTGTCAGAAGCTGAAAGCATCATGAATTCTAAAAATGCGCCATGCATGTCTAACCCACTGCTGCCCTGCACTAGCCCAGCAGGGCTCAGCAGAGGCTCACTTGCTCCCTGTTGGGATGGATATGGCTCTCGACACCCCCCCCACCCCCACCCCACCGCATCTCCAGAGTGTGGTGCTGTGTACTGCTATCTCAGGAAAAGATCTAAACTAAAAAAAAAAAATGTTTTTTGGTGTGGTGCTGGAGATTTAACCCAGGGTCTTCACAGAGCTGCATTCTCAGCCCTTTTTAATTTTTTAAAAAAATTTTGAGACAGGGTCTTGCTAAGTTGCTAAATTGCCTGGACTGGGCTCAAATTTGTAATCCTCCTGCCTCAGCCTTCCAGAGTGCTGAGTTTACATGCATGGGCTACACCATGTCCAGTTCCAAATTCAAAATTTGAAGTATAGCTTTCACGGAATGCATATCAATTTTAAACCACTGTACTTACCCTGTACCATAAGTTGGGGACTGCCTGGACTGTAATACAGCAGCCCTAAAAAACTAACACAGAATCATAGCCCTGGCATCAAACATGACTATGGACACCTCCTGCCCCCTGCCCCTTTCAAGGGCTGAGCTGACATCTGTTCACCCTATCCATAATGTGGGCGCCATGCCACCCACTGTCAGCAAGGGTGTGAGGAGGCTCTGAGCCAAGGAGCCACCAGCACCACTCCTATCACAGGGACATGCCAGTCCTTCCTCAGGAAGGGCAAGAACAAAGATGGGCCTTGAGAATATCTCGCTTATTTCCATGCCACCATACCACTGGCCACTCCTTTGGTCCCACCAGCATCTCCAGCTGGGAATGCTTCCCCGCCCCTTGGTCTCTTTTTGTCTGGCCTGACCCTCTTCTGTCTTTCCCAAATCCTGCCCACCAGTGACTGCCTAGGCATTGGCCTATGGTCGTTATCTGCTTCAGGGATTCCAACTTGATACTGGAGAGAAAATCCAGGCCTCTGTGCATGGCCATCTTTTGGCGGAGGGACACACACCCTAGGATAGCTCCTGGATCTGGGGACAGAGGCCTCTCAGGTACCTGAACAGTCTAAGGAACAGCCCCATGCAGAAGGTAGTGACCTCCCCATACTGAAGGGCTGGAGCAGGGCCAGGAGGCCACATGCTCCCCTGGGGCTATTTCCAGGGCCTGGGAATAGCCTCCTGTATCTGCTCAGGTATGGGGGGGCATATAAGCAAGGCCTCAGCCTCGCATCCCAGCAGCAGCTCAAAGAAGCCCACAGAGAGGGTGGGAGAAGGGGTATGGACGGCCAATGTCCCATTCATACCCTTCACACTCTTCTGATCTCAGGTGCCGAAGATAGGACAGAGCTCTTCCAGAAACACCTCATCTGGCTCTGGTCCCAAAGAGGATTTTAGGTTATGTTTCAAACTTACTTAAGGCCTTGGTGTTGGAACGGACTGGATCATTTGGCTCTAATGGTCTGTCATTGCCCACCTCTGTTCCTGGGTATCCCCAAAAGATGGCCAGCCAGTCTGCCTGTATGTCTCCAATGATGGGTGTTCATCCCTCCAAAGTTGGCTGCTCCACGGTACACCAGGTCTAGCTTATTCTTTCATAACTTTTCTATTTTCAGATAGCACAGTGTTTCCTGTGTCAGACCCACACACTTGTGCCTTGGGTCTTTGGTGCAAGCCTAGATAAAGTGCTCTAGGAGCACAGAGGAACACACTGTTAGTTGATAAAGAAGTAAGTGGGGAGGAGAAATCAGCGAGTGCTTCCTGGAGGAGGGAATGTCTATGCCAGTTCTGCTCCATCAAAAGCAACAGAGGGGCAGCACTCTGGAAGACATTTGCATAGGAAAAGACTTTATGAACAAATTCTCAGTAGCACGGGAACTAGCAGAAAGAATCTACAACTGGGATCTCATCTTATTAAAAAGCTTCTGCACTACAAAAGAAACCATCAACAGAACTAAGAGACAACCTACAATGTAGGAAAAAAATTTTACCAGCTGCTCCTCAGACAAAGGACTATTATCTAGAATATATAAAGAACTCAAAACAATCAGCTCCCCCAAATACAAAGACCCGATTCAAAAATGGGAATCTGAAATGAACAGACATTTCTCAGACAAAGAAGTAAAAGCAGCAAGTAAATATATGAAAAAATGTTCCACATCACTGGTCTTTCGAGAGATGCAGAGGAAAACAACACTGAAATTCTCCGTTACCCCACAAAGAATGGCTGCTATCAAGAAATCACACAATAACAAATGTTGGTGGGGTTGTGGGGAGAAAGGAACCCTTCTCCATTGTTGGTGGGAGTGCAAAGTGGTGCAACCACTGTGGAAATCAATATGGAGATACCTCAAAGAGCTGGCACTAGAGGTTCCATTTGACCCAGCCATAGCTCTGCTGGGTATCTTTCCAAAAGAATTAAAAGAATCATATTACAGTGACACATGCACACCTATGTTTAATAGCAGCACAGTTTGTAATAGCTAAAACTTGGAAACAGCCCATTTGCTCATCAGTTGGAAACTGGATAAAGCAGATGTGGTTTTTCTATAAAATGGAGTACTACTCAGCCATAAAGAATGATAAATTAGAGTCACTCATAGGAAAATGAATACATTTTGAGGATATACTCCTAAGTGAAATAAATAAGTCACACATGTGTAAATACCAAATAGTTTCTCTGGTGTGAAAAACTATAATAGTACACAAGATCCTAATGGGATAATTAACAACGTGAAATAGGGAGAAAAGGGCTAAAGGTGTAGGGAAAGAGGGAAGGGTAGGGGAAAGGGAATAAGGGAAAAGAAAAAATGTGAGAAAATGAAAAAATGGAAATAAAGAGTTTATAAACGTGGATGGGGGGTGAAGGGAGGTCAGGGACAAGGGGAAAAAATGAGAACCAAGACCTGTCATGTAAAGGTACAAGATCCCAATAATGAATGTAACTGTACTGTATACCTAGAATGTACCAATAAACTCAATAAAAAGAAAAAGAAAAAGCAACAGAGGCTCTGCCAGGGAGGGGGCCACACAGATGAGCACAGAGTGGCTGTCCTGGCTGTAGACCCACTCATGAGGTATATAGGAACAGGAGGCCCCAGATGTGAAGGGCCTGGGGGCCATGCTTCAGGTGACCTGAGGGCTGGGCTAAGGAGAGTGTGGGCTGGGGCCTGTGGTCAGAAGGTGGTCCTGCTGGGGTTGATGTGGGGAGACTTGCTTTTGGGACTGTTTCTTGGATTAACAACTGGTCACCTCCAGGCTTCTCCCAACAGGCAGCAATGTGAGAGGCCAGGCTGATGTACAGATCAGCTATGGGGTCAGAGGGCTGAACATGAAGGGCTGAACTGGAATCTGCTCACCGTGTCTACACCGTAGGGGTCATGGAGCCACCGGCACCATGCCTATCATGCGGACCTGCCAGTCCCTCCTGATTGGGCTTTGAGCGTCCTGTGTAGCCTTTTCTCTCACAAGTGCAACAGGATTGTCACAGGTCTCCAGAGCTTGGACATCTGCGTCCAGGGTCAACAAAGTCCCAAAGGCCTCTGCATGAGAAGCTTGGTCCCCAGAGGGCTGTGGTGCTGGGAGGGGTGGAGCCTTTGGGAGGTGGGACATAGGGGCAGGGCCTGGTGGTGAGGGCTGGCCTCTTCCAGGTCTCTCCTTCCTTGCCAGCCGCCTATGAACTGCTCTGCTCTTTAACACTCTTGCCAGGGCCCTGAAGCCATAGGCCAGCTGACCATGGACAAGATAAAGCAGTTATGTCCTTTATAAACTCTTGTCTCAGGCATCTAGTTAAGGTAATGGAAAGCAGACTCTTTATCTCCTCCCTTTGTCCCATTGGTCCCTTCCTTCCACCTCTGTGAATTACACCTGCCGGTCTTCTGTGGGGAATGCTTCCTGTGCAGCCTCCACTCCAGTGGGGTGGGTTCTGTCCCTTATCGCTCACACATTCACTCATCCAACAAACATCTACAGAGCATTCAACTGTTCAGGGAACAGAAGACCCAGAGATGATTACGACTCAAGCCCCAGAGGCATCAGCACGCTGGAAGTACACTTTCTATATAAGAAAATCACTGTTACATTTTTTGAAAAATGGCTTCTTTCACTGAAATTATCCTAGATATTTCTCACTAAGGAAAAACAGCCAGGAAATGTGTGCTTCCTGTTTTCATTAAGCAAAGGCTTTTGAGCATCTGTTGTTTCTGAGGACAGCCCTCGGCTTGACTCCAAGGCCTCCACACACTCTTGATGATAACCCTGGCCCAGCCCAGCAGCTGCTCCTTCAGGCTGTGTGCTGGCTGTCTGGCTCTGCCCCTGGACTGTGGGGGACCCAGGGAGGCTGAGACCATTTTCCTGCTGCTGTGGATGGAATGTGAGCTTGTCCGAGGGCCTTGCAGGTGCTCCAAGTGGGGGTCATGCCAGGCTGGACACACTCGAGGGAGTCTCTGTGCAGAGCTGCCCAGCATCCAAGGCTGGGGATGGATAGTGCTGTGGGCAGGGAAGAGGCCCGGGGAAAGGATCTGGGAGAGTGGGAAGCGTGACCGACAGCGGTCCTGAAGTTCCCTTTCTGCTGGAGGCTGAGTCAGGGATCACAAGTTTGAAGCCAGCCTGGGCAGTTTGGAGCCTGTCTCACAGTAAAAAACTAGAAAGGGCTGAGATGCAGCTCAGGGGTAGGACACCCTTAGGGTTAATCCTGGTTCTGCAGAACCAAAACCGCCGAAGCTCACCACTACTACCATAGGCATGGACAGCCCTGGAGGGACAGTCATCCGGGACACAGGAGACAGCAGCTGCCACTGAGGTGGGCATGGGCGCAGAGACAGCAGGGTGCTCTGCACTGTGCTTCTAAGCCTTTTGAATGTGGCCCTGCACACTCGAGTTACCAACCCTGAAGCAGACAGATGTTTTCAGGTCTTAGTGCCGTGTCCATCTGAACTTGCCTACCGCCTTCCAATCAGCTATGCCCTGTAACCATGAACATCAAGGGACCCACCTCTTTTATTTATCAGAGGGAGAAACCGAGGCTTGGGGGAAGACCTGTACCCAAGGCCAACACGAGGGAGTGGAAAGGCAGTGTTAGAACCCAGGTCCTGACTTTACTGTGACTCTCTGCTGGTCATTCTAATGTAGTTTATGACTTCTCTCCCTAGATGCTGGGGTGGGGATGGCTTTGTCTGTCGGCTGCCTCCCTGTCTGAGAAAGTCAGAGCCTGGAAGGGAACTGAGGGGCCTGATTTGCAGATGAGAAGACTGAGGTGCTGAGAAGAGGAGTGGCTTGTTGGCGCTGGAATTGGAGCTTGCAACCAGGGCCCCCCCAAGTCTGTCTGTAGTCACCTCTTGCTACCACACTGTCCACAGGAAATGGAGGCTCTCTCTCTTCTGAAATGCCTTGTGCCATCTCATGTGGCACCCAGGCAAAGGCCCAGGGGCAGGGAGGCAGAAAGCCTGATCTAACCTCGCTCTGCTTGGCCACTTATAGGGAGACCCACTCCGCAGGCCTGATGGCCTCACTTGTACACTGGGGATTGTGGGGTGGCACGGAGATGGGACCAGCAGCTCTAACCTCAAGTGGGACCCCTTGAGTGACTGTGAAATTCAGTTCAGTGGATGATATCCACATTCAAAACAACAAAGGAAAAAGAATAGATAAAAAGCATTCCTGGCATCACATTACTTTGGGAACCCTTATGGGTTAATGAGCCACAACATAAAGTATGTTTCACCTTATTGTGGGTCATGGCCAAAACATGCTTGCGACTGATGTTTTCTACCCCACCTCAGGGACGTTCCCAGGCAAGGCGCTGAGCCAGGAGCTCTTGGGCCCAGCAACTTCCCACAAGGTGGCAACTCGCCATCTCAGGGCCAAGTGCACACCAGATGGTAGGGCACACAGTCTCTTAGGGGGCTGATTAGTGGCCTGTCTGTAGAGAACTGTGTCTTCAGGGACATACATATGGGCTCCAGGCTTGCTGTCTGAAGATCTGGGTAGGAGTGAGGAGCTGAGTGAGACCCACTGAATGGTGTGTGTGTGTGTGTTTTGTGTGTGTGTGTGTGTGTGTGTGTGTGTGTGTGTGTGTGTGTGTGTGTGTGTGTGTGTATTAGAACGAGACAGTGTTAGACTGGACTTCAAGTGTATTCACTCTCATTCTTTCATTCCACAGACACAAGCATTTCTGAAGGTCAGGCTCTGTGTTAGTGGCTGCTAGACGTGGATCTGCAGCAATGAGCTGACGTGGCAGGGCCTGAAGCAAGAGGATCCTCGGTTATGGGCAAATGACCTCATGCCAGACACACTGTTGACTGCTCATGTGTGTGATCCGGCACCACACCATACCCTAGCGCGTGTGCATGTGTGTATACGTGCACTATGACTGTTCCCAGTCTAAAGACAAGCCCAGAGAGGTTATATAACTGGCCCATTGTCACACACTGGCAAGTGTGGGGCTCCAGAATCCAGGTCTGTCTGATGTCTGAGCTGACATTTGCAGGCCTCCTTCCTCCTAGGTCTGTGACCTCTTAGTGTGCTTGTTCTTTGGAATGCAGAGTCCCACAGCAGCAGGGCCCGGAGCTTGGAGGGCGGCTCTGCTCCCCTCCCCGCCCCCTCCCCTCTCTTCTCTTCTTTCCCTCCCCTCCCATTCTCTCTCTGTTGCAGACACCTCTTTCCAGTTTTTTGCTTTTGTTTTTTGTACCAGGGATTGAACTCAGGACCTTGCTCTTGAGAGCCTCTGTCCGGTTTTAACAGGCCGTAGTGGCACAAGCTTCCTGCCCCTCCATAATTCGGCTGTGCCACACTGGAAGTAGCAGAGCGTGGCTGAGCTCACTCACAGACAAGGCTAACTGACTGCAACTAAATTCTCTCCTTCTGAATTAACCATTTGTTCTCTTCAGCGAAGATGGGCTTGTGCCCACATTCTCCAGTCCTGCCTGCTTGGACCTTGTTATCAGCAGTGTCCCAAGGCCTGCCCAGCTTCCCCTTCCCACACTTGTAATGAATAAACCCTGGATATCCTGGAATCCTTTGTTTTTGCTGCCCAGAGCAGTGTAGATCAGCCCAAGACTCAGTTTCTCTCAAGTCTCTCTGTGCTGCTCTTAATTCCCACTTTCCTATCTCTCAGACATTGTACTGGCTTGCAGGAGACCAGGACCACTGCAGGGGTCTCTGGTGATTTCCCCTTACCCTTTAGTAATCTCTCTCTCTTTCTCTCATCTTTCTTTCTTTTTAGATAAGGTTGTTTCATGAAGCTCAGATTGGCCTCAAACTCACAGTGATCCTCCTGCCTCAGCCTCCTGAGTGCTGGGATTATAGTATGAACCTCCATGCACAGCTACCCTCTCCTACTTTTAAAAGGGGAAACAGGCTTTTTGAGAGAGGGCATAGGGAAGGGCCAGGGGCCTCCAGAGAATGGTGCTAGCTCAGGTTGAGAGCACTAAAAGTGACCCCTCTTGGGGCTGGCAGCAGATGTGGCAGGCCCAGCTAGGAGGCAGGTGCAGATGGCAGCTGAATTACTTCTGGGTTATCTCCACAGCAGCACTTTGGAGGCACCAGACCACGGGTGTTTCCTCCTCAGACTTGGTTATCCAGGCAGTTCTGGAACCACACACACCACATCCTCCTGACCGAGCCGGCCCTGGACACACGTGTAGCCACAGGAAGCAGAAGGCCCACTCTGTGTGGAGCACTTGTCTTCCCCACCTCCCACCCCAGTGTTGTCCCTTCCGTGAGAGGTAACCCTCCGTTAACCTGCAAACTCTGCACCTGCGCATCTGATACAGAACGCCAGCTGTGCCACCAGGAAAGCTGGCGGGGGGACACAATCACATACCTGCGTGTGGATGCAGAGGGGAGCAAGGACTGATGCTGACACCGTAATCTGGGATCTCCTGAGGATGGAGGTCCTTGCGACTGGGCAGGTCGTTTGCAGAGACCTGGAATCTAGGCCCGAGGATTTGTTATCAGAGCCCCTGGATCCTGTGGGGTGAGGAGCCTCTCCATCAGGGCGGTCCCTACACCTATGACCTGGGGCCAGAGAGCAGAGTCCCTGCTGGCTGAGTGGACAGCTCCAGGACTGTCCTCACGGCAGAGCAATACCAGCTGGCCGGGCCACCTCTCTGTGCTCACACGAGCCAGATGTGGGCGGTGCTGGTCTTAATGAGTGTGCATGCATGAAAGGAGGTGAACAGCCCCAGACCTGGCCTCGTCCCTACCTCAGGTCGCACGGGGTCCTCGATGCCCACCACACAGATGCACGTGAGGTCACTGAGGATGTCATTCTCATTGTCCCAGTCGGGCTCGGGGTTGCCGGGGAAGTCGCGATAGGCCACGCAGATGGTGCGAAGCCCATCACAGGCCATGGGCTCAATCACCTTCTTCACCATCTCATCCCGGTCTCGAGGCCGGAAGACCCGGGGCTCACCTGCCCCACTCAATATTCTGCAGCACCTGGGGCAGGAAGAAGGCACAGAAATAAGGGCCAGCTGAGGGCCCATGGGGTCCCTGCCCCAGGATGCCCAGCTGCCACCACGGTCAGCCAGTGCTCATCTAGTTCAGCTCCCGCATGCCTTGGGGTAGACAGGCGCTGCAGTCACAGGCTGTGTTTGATGACTGTTCCACCACTGAGCTGCACCCTCTGCCCAAAGCAACGTTTTTACAAAATTCCCTTGGCGATTGCAGTGCACAGCCAGGCTTGAGAACTACTGGTCTAGGCCAAGCCCTGCAATGTGCAAGTGGGGAGACAAGAGGCCCGGGGGAGGGACGCGGCTTGCTTCTAGCATTTGCAGTTAGAGAAGCGTGGTTCATAAAGAACACAAATGCCATTAACCAACTGTATGCTAAAGGGAGAGATGAAAGAGAGACTTAAGTGTGGCCCGAGGTGGTGGAAATGGAGGAGGAAGGGTTAGCGAAGACCAGTGGGTGGGCGCTGCAGGTGAGTCTTACCATGAGACCCTAGACAGGGACCTCTCTGTGCCCCAGGGTACTAGAGAGCCCTTCCGGCCCAGGGGTACTGCCAGCCCAGCCTGGGGGACAGCTAGCACCGTGGGACCCAGCCAGCCAACGCCCCCCTTGCCGGGCTCGGCACGCCTCCAGCAACCTACTTCTTGAGCACGATCTCAGAAGCACCCTTGCTGTACATGCGGAAGCTCTCATCGGGCATCTTGATGACGGTGCTCATGGACTTGCGCACGGAGTTGAAAGTATACACTTTGTACAGCTTCTCCTCTGGCATCTGGCTGCGCACAGGCTCATAGTCCTGCTTTAGGTCCAGCACAAAGCCCAGCAGGCCACACTCCGTCTTGTTGCCCACCTGCCTGGGCAGGGCACCCTCCTTCTCTGGGGGCTGTGGGGAAAGGTGGGAGTGGCTCACACCAGCAGGGACAGCCCACAGAAGCCCCTGCCTTGGCTGCCACCTGGCCATGGGGTCACCACCTGGAGGACCACGAGCAGGGGCGACCTCGGTGAGCCCAGGCCTCACCTGGTGCCAGGCCAGGTGTCCAGGCCAGCACATCCTAGGTGACATAAGCTTTTCAGAAATGATTATTTCAAGCATAAATGAGATAATGACAATCACTGTGTATCCCCCATTCTGTTCAATAGAATCTTGATCTTATGCCATATTTGCTCCAATTTTTCTTTTTTAAGAAAATGTATCAGATAAAGGCAAATCTCCCCTGTATGTCTCTTTTCATCTACATAATTCACCCTCTGACCTAAAATCAACCTCGATCTCAAATTTGGCACTAATCACTACCATGTACATGTTTTTGTTTTTGAACACGTGGCCATCTGTTTTTCTATTGTGTTTCATTATTAGGCTGGGGTTGATACTTCTGTCCTCAGTCTCTTATCTTGTTGCTTTCAAGTTTCTGATCCTTTGTACTTTTTGGAATTGGGGATCAAACTCAGGACCTTGCACTTGTGAGGCAGGTGTGGAGCCACTGAGCTAAATCCCTGGCCCTCAAGTACCTGTTTTAATTTTGAGATAACTGTAAATTTACACCCAGTAAGAAATAATTTGAAGGCCTCTGTACACCTCCAATTCCCATGTTGACCTCCTGCATCCCTGTAGCACCAGGTCACAGCCAGGGGGTTGATTCTGACACCATCAGACCTCTCCACATCCCATCGGCTTCACAGGAACTCACGTGTGCATGTCTGCGTGTGCCTGGTTTCTACGATGGTGTCATGTCTGAATCAAGGTTGGGACACTTCATTGCAAGAGTCCCTGGATGATTCTTTGATAGCAAGTCCCACCTCTCTCCCTGCCCCTGGCATTCACAATCATTTCATTCCTCATCTTCCTTTTGTTGTGTGTGCTGCTGGAGATAAAACCCAGAGTGTCAGGCACGTGAGGTGAGCTCTGTACCACAGAGCTACAACTCAAGCCCACTTCTAAACCCATCACATACATATGGCCTCAATATGTAAATCTGGGGGCTTGGCCTTTTCACTCAGCATAATCCCCTTGAAATCCAGGCAAGCCGTTGTGGGTGCCACCAACGTGTTCCTTTCGTTTGCTGAACAGTATCATACAATGTGGATGGACCACTGCTATTTCGATGTAGGTTGGGCCAAATGAAATGGATCCTCCGTGTGTCAGAATGGTCAGACAGTGGCAACGCCATGCGTTGCAGCCAAATGTCTTTCTGTTTGGCATCAGGAGGCTTTACACAGCCTTCTCTGAATTGCTTTACCCATTCCGCATTCTGTTGTGAGATTCATCGTATTTATAGCTCCAGTTTGTTCCCTTAGTTTGGTCTATAGATTGCATTGTATGAATAAACTACAATTGGCTTCTCCTCTCCCCAGATCCTCCCTCTTTGCCTTCTCTTCACTCGCTCATTAGACACACTCTGGCACCTGCTACACGTCGGCCCTTCACAGGCAGCTCCTGCCCCGGAGACTGTCAGTGAGTCCCTGATTGCATCTCCAGCACCTGTCACTTTCCCAGGTGGCTGATTCCTGTTTTGGTACCTTCTCACTGCTGCTCCTTCCCAGAGAGCTCCTTCCCTCCCCTGTAGGGCAAACTGCTCCTCATCCTTTAAGGACAAATTGAAACCTCTCGTATTTGTGAATCATCCCCTGGGTCCGTCTCTTGTGTTCTGTTGCTCTGTGGGAACACCTGAGAGGGTCATGAAGAGCCCAGCACATAGTAGGTGCTTGCCAACTGTTTGCCAGATGGCTCAAGGGAGTTTTATCTGCCGGGAGAAGTGCAAGCTGGTGAGCTGATACAGAATGCCCACATGTGGGCACCGAGGGTGGGCTCGGCAGGTGGCTGTGGCAGTGTAGATTTGCAAGGATGCTTACTTCCCTTGTAGGCCCACGTGCACACACACATTCAGGCATCACTGAAAATTAACATGCAGCCATGCAGGTGGAGGTAGTTTCAGCACTAGTAAAAGCCACAAGAGAGAAACACAAACCCCGGAGAGATTTCTGAAATGGAAAGAATGGTAATAACCACCTCCCAGTCTCCCTCCACCTCAGCAGTCTGTCTGTTTCTACAGTACTGGAGATGGAACCCAAGGATTTTTAACTGAGCTATATCCCCCAACTTCTAAATAATATTTTCAATTTTGAGATAGGACCTCACTAAGTTGCTGAATTGTCTAGGCTAGGCTTATACTTGTGATCCTCCCGCTTCAGCCTCCTAGAGTGCTGGGATTACAGGTGTGTAACACCCACACCTGGCTCCAGCAGTGATTGTGTGTGTGTTTGGGGGGTCTCAGACCAGCTTTGCACAGAGGCTCTGGATCCTCTTCCTGAGGACTGCTTCTTTCCTGCTCAGAAGAGCAGCCAGGAAGGAGGAAGGTGGGTTCAAGATGATGCCAGCATGGATCTGCTGCACAGGGACAAACAGGCCCTCCAGCACCAGCTGGTCATGGCCTGCATCTCCTTTGCCTTTCTGCGGGCAGGGCTCAGGGGTAAGGAGCAGCTCCCAACCATGAAAAGCGGGTACCAGAGCAGATGATTTCCAGCTAAGAGCGAAACCTACCCTTTCCTTCAAGTGACTCTGTGAGAGACAGCAGAGCAAAGAGGAGTGGCTGGGGCTGTGGACAGGAACGACTGGGAAAATCTCCAGCTCCCACAGCCACGCTTACTTCCACGTCAGCCACGCTGACCCACGTCTCAGCAGCCAGCGCCCTGAAGGGCTTGGTCTTTGATGAGACTTCATTGAAAGCAGAACAAGCCTGGGTACAGCACACATTATTGGCCTTTAAGAAAATAAATTCTAAGAGCTTTGTTTTGTCTCCACAATAGACTGTCATGTTGTACTTAAGAAAGGAAAACACACACACACAGAGTTTCATAATTAACTTCCTGGTGATTTCCAGAGTTTTATGTATTCTCCACAGTAGTTTTCCCCCTCCACTAAGGAAAGAAAGTGGCGACGATACTGAGGCTCAAATAAAAATGTCTAATTATTTATTGGTCCAAGAGAGCTGAGCAGTTGGGCTGGAAAACACCCGGCATTTTATTACCCTCTGTGAAATATTTTAATTTTCCTCTAAAAGGATTTCAAACAATCTGTGGTTGAGAACGGCAGAGCGGCCTCCTCCGTAATTCCATTTGTTTCTATGAACGTGAAATCGCCTACATGCGTTACTAAGAAGCAGCGCCCTCCCCTTTTCTCTTCTGGCTTTTTTTTATCCTGTCAAACTCAGAGGTTTTGCTCTTGCTCTACAATTTCCAAGAGCCTTTTTATCTCCAGGGCCAACTCTGTGAGGAAGTTCAGGCACTGCCACTATCCCCATCTGGAGGACGGCTCTGGCAGAGGGCTGTGCCTGGGGTGCCCGGGGTGCCACAAGCGCCAGGCTCTTCTTCAGAGCTGTATCCAGCGGACCCCTCGAAAGGCGGTCAGGCCCTTCAGGAGTGCTGGGTGCAGGTGTGGATGTGACTTTGACAGCCAATTTACGCTCTGGTTGGGATGCCAGGCAATAAATGATAGCTTTGAAACATCTGCAAAAATGAGATTTAAGAAATAGTAGCACACACGATTTTATATTTATCGCATAGCCATACTATTAAAAACAACAAAAGCCTCAGGAAAGAACAAGTGTTGGCAAGAACGTGGAAAAACTGGAACCCTTCTGCAGCGTTACTGTGACTGTAAAATGTGCCAATGCAATGGTGGGGGAACAAGGTGGTGGGTTCTCAAAAACCTGAAGAGTTATGTGATCCGAAGTCCAACTCTAGGTATGTGCCCAAAATAACTGAAAAGGAGGACTCAAAGCAATGTCTGTGAACCTGTATCACAGCAGTATCATTCTACCCCTCACAGTAGAGAGCTGTGCACGATGAGCACGCAGCTAAACAAAATGTGGTCTGTGCACACTCCGGAGCCCCGGCCCTAAAAAGGAGGGTGTGCTGACACAGGCAACCACATGGATGAGCCTCGAGGACCTTGTGGTACATGGAGAAAAGCCAGCCAGAAAGGCAATAAACACGGCACGACTGCACTTCCAAGAGCAGAGGAGCTGAGTTTGTAGAGACCGATGCTAGAGTGGTCGTTGCCAGGAGCTGTGGGTGTGGGAATGGGAATTAGGTTTCATGGCATCAGAGTTGCAGTTTTGCAGAATGAGAAGAATTCTATAGGTAGAAGGTGGTGATGGCTGTGTAACAATGTGAGTGTATTTAATGTGAATAAACTATTCATTTAAAAATGTTTAAGATGGTAAGTTTTACAGTATGTGCATTTTGTCACTATAAAAAGGAAAAAAATAAATCCCATAGCAACTGCTATGGTTTGGATCTTAAACATACCCAAGGCCCAAGTACACCCAGGTCTCCAGCTAGGAACTCTTGGTAGGCAGGGGAAACTGTAGAAGATGGAGCCCAAGCGAGGTCTTTGGGTTACCAGGAACCTCAATCTCTCCCCTTCCTCCCTTTGCTTCCCAGCCGTGAGGCATCCTGCTTTACTCTCCCATGCACATCCACCAAAATGTGCTGCCTCACCATAGGCCGAAGCAATAAGGCCAGAACCCCCAAAACCACGAGCCACAACACCTCCTTTCTTTAAGAGATGATTACCTCAGTTACCTGTCACCATGACTGAAAGCTGCAGAACGAGGCAGCAAACCCCGCATCAGGTAAACTGCAGAGACTGCAGTGTAAAGATTTCCCAAAACGGGAATCTGAAAATGACTTTATGCCAACTGGCCATCTCAGGTGACCCAGCCACCACCCTCAAAGGAAAAGCATCAGCAGCAGAGCCTCTTGATGCCCAGCATGAGAACAGTCCGACCTCAACTGCTGTAGCCAAGACCTCTTCCCCTCACCCCTCAGTGCTTTCTTCTGACCCAGGCTCCCCTCACACATTCTGTCCCAGCTCCCACTTTGCTTCTTGCACTTGGAGGCCCACGGAAGAGGGTGGCAGGGCCAGGAGCACCCTGGGTTCTAAGCCAACAGCACATGCTGCCCAAGGCACTGCCACCCTCTCCAGCACCCAGACCCTTGGCTGACAGCCGCCCAAGGGTAAGCAGAGTCCAGAGGCCTGGTGTGTGCCTCCTGCTCTCTTCACACCTCTGGGCCTGGCAATGCACGGCGGCGGGACCATTCAGTGAATAACCCTGTGCCTGTGGGGTGCATCCCACGGGGGACATCTTCTAGGATGCAACGTCATACAAGGGTCTGCCTGGGAGTGGGCCGGGTGGCATCTTCTGAGGACAGGAAAAGGGTTGTGCTATGGGGCAAGACACAGGGTCTGCCTGAGGCTGAAGGTGAGAGGACGGTGTGGGGTTTGGGATGACAGAAACCCAGGCCTGGACAGAGGGACCTTGGGGACCTTGCCAAGTTCACCAGTGCATTGCTGTGTGTGTTATGGATGTGTACAGCGTGGATGTGCGTGCTGTGTGGATGGTGTAGGTTGTGGTGTGTAGAGTGTGGGTGATGTGTATACTCTATGTTGTGTGTTGTAATGTGTAGTGCGGGCTTAGTGTACATAGTGTATAGTGTGTTGTGGGGTATGTGTGTGCGTCTCAAATGAGGGGGTGGGATGCAGGAATCAGCATGTGTATTACACAACTGGAATTCCTCCTATAATTCCAGCACTATGGGGCATTAAGGCAGGAGGACTGCAAGTGTGAGCCCAACCTGAGTAATTTATCAACTTAGTGAGACATTCTTAAAAAAAAAATTAGCTTAGTGCAAAGGCCCTGGGTTCAGTCCCCAGAAAACCTCCAACCTGTCATTCCCATCTGGGGTGATTGTTTAGAACCATCTTCTCCTAGGGATGGTGTCTGTAAACAACCGACACCAAGGTCCCTCCTGTTCTGCCTGCCACGACACTCCTGTCCCACTGCCTCACCTATGCCATGCGCAGTACCTTTAAGTGTCTTCAACACTCTCTGGCACTGGTCTTGGCCAGCGCTGTCTCAGAGGTGGCCTGCCTCAGCGTCACTGGGTTTCAACCTTTCTATGGTGTCTCTGGGGAGCAGAGACAGTCCCTCCCTCCCCACTCCCCAGCTGCACCCCCAACCTGGGTTCTGAGACTCATAGCAAGTGTGATCAAGCAGATCTTTCCTATGTTCTGGGACTCCTGGAACTCCCTGGATCAGGTGGCACCGCAAGGGCACCTTGCTTTAGTGACAGGTGTGTCAAGGAGGTGGGATATCTAATTAGATGCAGTTTGGCTTATCTATTCTGGAAAACCATTCTGCGCAGAAGTCCCTCCTGAAGCCCTCTGGGGGCTCCAGGGAGAATTGTTTTCTCCCTGTAGGTCTGTGCTTTCAAAAACAGCCACATGTTCTTATCAGTCCGGCCCCACAAGCATCCACCGTCAGTTTAATAATGCAAATGCCAACTGTCTTGTCAACTTGCCTTAAAAGCAATCTCAGAAATGATAAACTCAAGCAGCCTTGGGTGACCTCAGTATGCACAGTGAGTGCCAGCAGGGAAGATGAGTGCTTCCCCAAGAAAGTGCTCTCTGCATCTGAAAACTCAGCTGTGGCCCAGAGAAGGGAGGCCTTTGGCCAGCAATAAGAGGTCAGAGGAAGTCTTGATGCTCAAAGGCTAGAGATCGCAAAGGAAATCTGAGGTTGTGCTAGAATTTCTGAGGCAGGGAAGTGATTTTTGACTAAAAGATGACTCACACAGCTTCCCTCAGAGAGGAGGTTATGTTCCTAATGATTAGAAGTAAGAGAGAAAAGAAAAGGGCCCCTGTGGTTCTCAGAAGGGACAGGGCATAGGGCTGTGGCTGGCTACCCTCAGCTCCTATATCCCCTCAGCCTGGACTGGGAGTCCTGGGAGGAGAAAACCTGTCAGGGGCTTATCCACTGCTCCTGAGTTCGCCCTAGCCTTCCTACCTCCTCAGTGTGGTCCTGCAGAGATGTCCAGGCCACAGACTACCACACTGCCCGAGAGAGCCATGTGTCGCCTTCAGGGGCATGGGACTTTGAGGGCTGTGTCTGCTAGCATTCCCTTGCCCCCCAGTGGACTTCTCTGGACTCCTCTGGGCCCAACTGTGCTACTTGGTGGTTGGGAGCAGGTTACCAGATGTCTCTGTGGCTGTTTTCCTAGCTGCACATGGCGGCGGTCCAATTTGGTCATGTGATATGAAAGGGATGCAGAGGGACAAGCAAGACAGTCGCTGGCAAAGCAAACCACCACAGGTCAGGCTCAGCAAGGATCCTGGAGGTGGAGAGAGTGATAAGCCAAGTGCTTGCTGCATGCTGAGCTCCGTGCTGTGGACTCTGCCCACATGAACCTCGTCTAAAGTGCAAAGCAGCCCCAAGCGGCATCTGGGCAAGTGTCCAGCCTGTGTGGAAGCCTGGCTTCCAGGCCCGGCTCAGCCTCTCACTGGCCCCAGGACTCGGGCCTATTCCTAGCTGCCCCCAGAACCAGGGTCTTATGAGTCAGGGATGTGATGTCACCTTCTAAGTAGAGCTATCATATAAGGCAGTACAGGGTAAGCTCTCAGTCCTGAGCCTGGCTAGTGATCTGTTCACTTTATAGACTGGGAAGCCATCTGCAGGCTCAGAGAGGTTAAACCACTGGCTCAAGGCCACACAGATGGTGCACGATGGAGCTGGAGTTTGAACCCTGGTGCCTTTGACTTCCCAGCCAAAGCTCCTAACCATCATTTAACCCCTACTGGGCTAAGTGTAGAACATTTGGATTTAAACTCTACTAACCAAGGGGATAAATGGGGACAAGTTCCTTCCCATTTCTTGGCCTTAGAAAAAGTGAAGGAGCTGGTCAGCATGGTGTATGAATCCATGTATGTAACGTCTACATGATCTACCCACAAGCACTCATTAGTTGTTGGTCTGGTCTTTTTTTAATAGACTTTTTTTTTTTTTTTTTTTTTTTTTTTTTT
>NW_022900936.1:71962497-71984496 GCF_012274545.1 Fukomys damarensis | reverse complement strand
TTTTTTTTTAATTGTTTTTTTTTTTTTTTTTTTTTTTTTTTGTACTGGGGATCAAACTTGGGCCCTTGTGCGAGATGAAACCACTGAGCTAAATTCCTGGGCCCTGTTGGTCAGTTTTTTAAAAGAACAAAGGACAGCAAAAAAAAAAAAGAGGAGCTTTCTGGATCAAGGCATGCAGCCTGGGTGGTGAGGAAAACTCAGCCAGCTGATGCTACCAACAGCACTGTGGCTGACCACAGACTGCATCTGGGGACAACACCTATATCTCGTCTCTATAAGAAAAGGTATCAGTCCTTTCTGGAGACACCTATCAACTCATACTCACTCATGTCCTCACCCGCTTATCCATTCATCTGTTCACCTATATACTAACATATCCACTCATCCCATCCATCCATCCATCCACCCCCTTCTATCCATGTATCTATTCCTCTATCTACTCTCTCATCAATTATATATTTGTATGTTTATTTACCAATTAATTCACTTACCTCATCCATCCACCCTGTATTTCCTAGATCCCCATGCCAGGAGCCCAGAGAAGACTCTGCTATGTCTCTTCCTGTCAAAAGGCCCACAGCTTGCCTACAGCAAGAAGACACTGAGGAACTGGTACCCTTGTGGAGGGGAACAGCATGCAGGAGTCCAGCCCTGACTATGGCCTCATTTTCCTAGGCCAGGCTCATTTTCTAATCTGAGCTGCCAGTCTGAGAAACTGAAGGAAGTATGTGTCCTTTTGCCCATTTCCTCTTGCATGGTTTCAGGATGTTCTGCAGTCTAGCTCTCCCAGCCTGGTCTGGAGGGGGCTGGACTTCTGCCTCAGACTGAGCTGCCCCAGCCTCTTCTCAGTGTTCACCTCGGCCTAGAAAAGATGCCCCTTCAGAGTTCCTTTGCCTCATCTGGTTGTCATTGTGACATTGGCCTTGTTCCCAAGACCGCCATAGGCTAAAGATGCTTATTTTGATGGCCAGGAAACAGGTCTGGACAATCCTAACTCAAAAGCTGGCTTTGGGTTAGCCACAGACTGACTTTGCCACAGTTGGGTGTGTGGATTTGGGTGAAATCTTTTCCCTCTTTAGCTCAGCTCTCTCTACTGTCTATTTTATTTTTTTTAGCATTTGCATTGCTACAGATGGAATCTTCTTTTAATGGTAATTTTATTGCTGAGTAACAAGAGTTGGACTGCATATGACTTATGTGCCAAGCATTGTGCTAAGCACTTTCCACTTACTAAATCATTTAATCTTTACAATAAGACTATTATTTCCCCCAGGATTTTGTGACCAAGGAATTTGAGAGCTTAGGTTACTTGTTTGCAGCTAATGAGAGGCTGCATCCAGACAGTCTTACCCCAGCAGAGGAGCTTCAATCCCTATCTACTCACACAAAAAGAACCCAACAGCCAGGGTACAGCCAACATTCCACAAAGACAGGAGAGGGATCCTCCCTTAGATGCTAGTGTTTGAGGTGTAACAGGACTCTGGTGCCCAAGAGGTAAGCAACCTTGGCTTGGATTACAAACCAAAGCACCTAGGCTCCAAGTGCCTGGTCTCTCTTGGCCCTCACCGCCTGTACCCTGCCCTAGATGCACTGGCTGAATACTGGGCCATGGCCTCAGTCCCCCAAGGCCGAGGTGAGGTTGGAGCCTCACTGCCACATTCTGAAGCTCTTCGAATAATACCTTCCAGTCCCCAAGGCCCCAAGAGTTCCCTTTGGCTGTAACTGAGCAGCATATACCTCAGTCTCAGCCCACCCCAAAGGTCTGCACCCAGGTGGCTGCCCCATGGCCCAAAGCCTCTTCTGGGATTTGCGTCACTCTCTTTCTGCTACATCTGTGGGACAAAATCACCAACAGGCTCTCAGTTATTTTTGGAAGGCCTGAAGAACAGAATCAAGCATGCCAATCTCCCTTGATTCCCAAGTCGAGGGAGAGAAGACCAAAATGTCATAATTTCTGGCATTGCCCCCAAGGTCTCTTACCCTCTGTCTGTACATGTTCTCTGACCTATTTTCTCCCTTTGTCACTTCTGCCTCCTTGAGCCTGTAGCTCCAGGGTGATTCGGGTAGATGCTCAGCTCAGGGTTCAGGAGCTGCCTGCTCCCTCCTTCCTCCCTCACCAGTTCTTAGTCCCTGGCTGCTGACTCACGCACTCCTCCCGGATTCAGTAAAGCTGCTGGTGGCTTCTGAAGTTTGTCCTGATTGTGAAGGCTGCAGCTGGCTCAGGGGCAAAAGGGGGGATGAGGGCCTGGCCACATTTGGAAGGTAAACAAAGAGCCCAGCTGGTCACCCAGAGATGCACATGAGGTAGAAATGCCCTACATCTGGATGCCCACAGGCACCTGGAAGGGCAGATTCTGGCGTTCTCTTCTGTCATCTGAATGTTGTTAATTATAAAGAGGCAACCTGTTCTTCTAAAGCAGAGAATTCAGCACTATGAACCTGGGCAGCTTTGCTGGGACAGTGAGTTTGGTTTCACTTATCTAAACCAGTACTGTTACTACTACTCACAACAGCAGCAGCATCGGTAGCAGTCTGTAAAAGTGGCTACAGTCAGTCCCCTCTCTGAATCTATATCCTTTGTATCACCCCTCCCAACAGAAGTGGCCTCTTCCATTGATTCTGGGCTGGCCTCCTGCCTGTATGGGCTAATAAGATGTGTCAATTCAGAGTCCTGGCTTCCAGACAGCCTGCACACTCTGGTTCTCCCTCAGAATTCTGTTCCCAAGGCTAGCCTGTGGGAGGAGGCAAGACCATGCAGAATAGAGATGAGCCAGCCTAGCTGACACCAGGCTAGATAGGTCCATCAAGCTGATGTGCAAAGGAGCCCAGATATCAGGAAAACCACCTTGCTGAGCCCAGCCTTGATGCCAACCAGGGCTTTTGTGCCAAATGTAGCTGGCAGTTGGTATCCACAAGGGACTAGGTCTATGACTGTCAGCAGATACTCATTAGGTAAGCTTAATCCCTTAAAGAAAATAGCACAGTATTTGCATAAAGCCTATAGAGTCCTTTCATAGACTTTAAATCTTTCAATTATTCATAATACCTCATTCAGTATAAATACTCTGTAAATAGTTGTATTGTTTAGTGCATAACAACTAGAAAAAGTCTGCACATGGTCAATACAGATACAACCATTGTAAGCTTACCTAGAATTTTTTCCTGAATATTTTAGATCCACGATTGGTTCAGCGCATACAGAACCTGTGGATATGCAGGGCCATCTGGACACAGTTTTATTTTGAACCACTAAGTTTTAGAATAGTTTTTTTGTGTAGAACAAGCTAACAATTTAACACATAAAAGGTTGTTGTATGTGTATGTGGGTCAATCTCAGGATTTAAAAATAGTAACTTATAAAAATCATCAGTAATAAATAATATTTAACAATAATCTCATTTCTTTGGTTATGCAAACATGATAGCAATTTTAAGTCAAAGAGAAATGAATTGCTTATCATCTGACCATCCCAGGGTGTACTGGCAGGGATTGAACATTCCAATGCAGGAGCCCTGCACCACCCCCACGGTTGGCTCCCTGCCAGGACAAGATGTAGCTGGACCCACTCACCAGGATCTTGGTGGTATAGGCGCTGTTGATTGCGATGGCATTGACCAGCAGCTCCATGGTCTTGGCATTGATGGAGCTGGGGTCAGGGACCTCCTTGTAGTGGACGTCACCCACGTAGGCCTGCACAACGGTCATGCGGTTGGTGGTGAGCGTGCCCGTCTTGTCCGAGCAGATGGCCGTGGCGTTGCCCATGGTCTCACAGGCGTCCAGGTGGCGGACCAGGTTGTTGTCCTTCATCATTTTCTGGGAGAGGGGGAAGGGGAGAGGGCGGCCGTGAGGAGCTGAGTGCGAAGTGGGGGTGCTGTGCACTGGGAGGCACAAAGTGAGCAGGCCCTGCAGCCCTCACACCTTGGCTGCTTTCCCAAGAGCGGCCCCTTTCCTTCCCTGTTACTATCTGCACCATTTAAAAGACTGACTAATTGAATTTGTTAATTTGAGTTACAGAAGTCACCTGCATTTTTTGTGGAAAAAATAATGGAAAGGATGAAAAACTAAGGCTGCATCTTCCCTAGTTACTCCAGTGTTTCACTCTTCACCCAACATAAATGACTAGTCCTTGTTTGGTTATGGTTCTTTTTTTTTAACTATATAATTTTTTTAAATTTTTCTGTTGCCTGGTTTTCATTGTTACTTTAATTTCACCAAAAATAAATTTAGGCTATTTATGTGGTTAAAGGAAAACAAGTGGAAAAAATTAAAGTATCAGTGTCATCATTTCTTGGTGACAGAACTTCAAGTTTTTAGACTTTTTTAAATCTACAGATTCTATTTTTCTACAATGAGCACATATTAGAACATGCATAATAAAACCCCCAAATTTCTTACACAAAAAGGAAAAAGAAAATGATCCATAAACTAACACTTAGAATGGACACATCTTGTATATCAAATTCTCTCTTTTATTCAACTCGAGTTCTTGCGCTTGTGAGGCAGGCAGCGGCACCACGGAGCCAAATCCCTGGCCCTCAAACGCTCTTTTTATTTGTTTGTTTGTTTGTTTTTGGTACCCGGGAATGAACTCAGGTCCTTGTGCTTGCGAGGCAGGTGGCGGCACCACTGAGCCAAATCACTGGCCCTCAAATTCTCTCTTTAAATGTACGACCAAATGGAATCCTGCTGTGGTATCATCAGTATTTTCTTCTGTATAACTCTTCCTCTCTGGCCTAGCTCCACAGTCCTAGCTTCTATCAGGTCCTCAAGCAAGTGACGCAAACAAAGCAGTCTTTCTCCTCTCTCTGCATTTCCAGCGTCTTCCCAAGCTGTTAATTAAAACTTTTATATTAGTATGTGTTTGCAGTACTTCCACTGTGGGAAGTTAGAGTGCGTATATATATATATACCACATCTCAACTCTTTTTACGTCCCTTCCCTTTTCCCTCCCTCCCTCTTCTCAGTTTCTTTCCCATTTTGCCCTGTGATCTATCACCTATCTTTTAATAAAGCCATTCTCAAAGAACCGTGTTCCTCATGCAGGCTCTCCCCAGAAACGTGCCGACCCCATCTGGCAAGTGGGGACCTGGAAATGTATGGAAGGCAGGACCAGATGGATCCTGGTCCATGCCTAGGGGTTTGATTTCCTTAACTCTTTCTCCTGTACCAACCACTTACAGCACAGGTAAGAGGGAATCATAACTAGATTTTTTTCTTTTTTTTTAAGCTTTGGACAAGATAAAACCTTTCTTTATAAATGTTCTATCCTGAAAGTGAACACAGAAAAGGATTTGAACAAAAATGTTTAAAATCACAGGAAACAAAACCAAATTCTGCTAAAATCAAGAGAAAATCAAAACCAATCAACAGCCACAAGAGGGTTAAGACAAACTGACTGAGATAGAACAGCCGCATCAACTTTCCTTTGAGCCCTCTATCTCCCTCGTTTTGGTTTCACAAGTTAATACCTAGCTCAAGCATATCCACGATACTTGTGGCCTTATTTCTACCCACTCCATGAAATAGTGGAGCCACTCATTTAATAAATATAATATCAAAGAGGTTGCCTCCATCCACAAAATACATTAAGAAAACTGTTGCTCAGAGGGGCTGGAAATGCTCTTAAGAATAGAGTCGTATACCAAGTCCAAACCAAGGCACATTTTCTCGTAAAGTCTTACTTCAACTCAAGCCAAACTGTTTCTTTCGGGGATTTTTAGTGAGAAATTTGCAACTGCAGTTTTAGTTCATAGACCAAACCAAAGGCTATTTTTTTTTCTTTCAGTTCAGTACCCATTCTCATTCATCAGAAAATATAAGAAGTACATAAGTTGTTGATAGGTAGCATTAGGAATATAACAATCAGGAAGAAAACCAGCTACCAATTATTGTACCTGAGACCATTGCTAATAAGAAACTTTAGTAAGTAGCCTTGTGATCTTGGCTATAAATGCTATGCTTGGTGACTTTTGAAATCTCTGGACATTCAAGTTGGTCAGTTTTTCCATTTTGTAAGAGGAAGATTGGGCGATCAATATCTTTTTTCTGGAAGCTTTATGGAATAAAGTTGGCTGGTGTGAAGTGAGTTATTATGAGGCAGAGTGCCCACAGGTAAAGCTTGAACGCTGCACACTTTCTCCTCTTTCCAGGTGTTTTGTGTTTCTTGATTCTCTTTGACCAACAGAGACCTTAGAGTTGCCATGGTGGGTCTGGGCCTGCGGGACTTTTCTCAGGTCCCTTTCCAGTATGGCTACCGCAGACTTTTCCAAGTTTGGCTGTTGCTGGGGCTCCTGTGTTGTCTTCAGGGAGGGCCTGAGAATTTCACTTCTGGCCAGTTTCAGAAGAAGGTCTCTCCCTTGGATCAGGGCAGATCATATTCTTGAGCAAATTACGAAAATCTGGGTCCCCAAGGAATGTCTGTAAAACTATGGATATGATGCCACAACCACAACACAGGCGGTTAAAGTCTTTGCTCCTGCAGTCACTGCAATTGTTAGTTCTAGGGCAAATATGTTGGCTTTGGGAAGGTGTCAATAATCCTTTTGCAAAATCTCATTAGCTAGAAAGCAAGCATCTCCTTCTTCCACTTGAGATTTGCTTACTGACATCATACGGCCCAGGTCACCAATTTTATACATTACGCTGGCAGGGAGAAATGGACCAGTTCCATTTCCAACCTCTCCTGGGACTCCAGGAGAATCACTTGGAGAATCACACACGTTATGACAAATGAAAACAGCACTAGGCTTGATATCCAGCTGTGCCAGGCCAGAGCTGTGGAAGTACTGAAGCCCTGAGGAAATTTGCAGAAGGGTGTCTAAGAGACTTGTCTTGGAAATGACCACCAGACTTTATGTTTTCAGATACAGCAGCTCACAAGCTCCCATTACTGCAGTACTTGTTCCGCATGATCACTGTTTATCTTCTGCCCATGAGGAATAGCAGCGTACCACATAGGGGTGATGCCCTCCAACTGCACGAGCATAAACTTCACACAGACACAAGTTCTCGTTTGATGATACTACCAAAGGTTTCATAGAGTGCTTTACTGCATAAACACACCTATCCAGCCTCTTAATGCACTCGTAGACTATACCAAATTCCCAACTCCAATATTTTCCAGCTCCAAGAATTCTTTTTCATAGCGGAAATCCATGTTAGCTTCTTGTAGAGCACTTTTTTTGGTAGGCACCCCTTGCTGTAATTTGCCTTTCTCTGCACCGGCTTCCTCAGGGTCTCCTAGGGTTTTCTTCTGGCCCTTTGACTGAAGGAATAATTTCTTCTAGGCCTCGGGGGTAGAAGGGTAACACTGACTAGAGACAGTGAGGAGGACTCATCCATGAGGTGAGCTGGTATGGACGAAATCACCTGCTGCTGACCTTCCTGTTGAAGAAATCACCAGCTGGCCCAACAAATTTTGGGAGTGGAGGGGCTGTCATCCTGCCGCAGGCTGCTCCTATGGGCGGCTGGAGCTGGTGTCACAGGACACCTGGGAGGGTCTGACCCTGGAGTCTGCAGAATGCAATTCGAACGTTCCCTGTCTTCCTCCTGAGATGTTCCAAGTTTGGTTATGTTCTTGAGAGGAGTCCTGGGACCCTCTGCATCCGAGCTCAGGGCTTTGGGTTGGAGTCTTCACATCCTGAACCTCACTCTTCTCAGGCTCGGGCTCAAGCTCTTCACATCCTGAACTTCATCCTTCTTGGGGCTTTGGCTCAGTGCCTCACTGCTCTCTTGTGTTGTCTTCTGCCCTTCGTTCTCAGACTCTTCACAAAAGGAAAAGTTTAATTTCTGATTTGGCTCTTTGTTTAGACCTTTGTCATCCATCTCAGTGAAGGTGACTATAATGTAGCAAAGGATCTCTCAGAAGGGAACAATGAATGTAAAGATAGAAGGAGAAAAGAACTGAAAGCAGCAAGTTCCACAACTTCAGCTTGCCTTCCTCTCTATCAGGTAACAGAGACCAGAATGATTTTAACAGAAGCTTATGTGACTAAAACGTGAGTACTAGTAAGATTATGTTAGTGTCTTTTCCCTTGAACTCTGTGATAATAGCGATAATAAATGTATGTTGAATGGATGATCAACAGAAATCTGAACTTGCAACATTCTTTAGAATCTGCAAAACCCTTTTGCATTTATTTTCTTGTCTGACGTTATAAGAATCCTATGATACTCTGGGAAGCTGAGGCAGGAGGATCTGAAGTTTCGGCTCAGTCTGGGTAACTTAGTCTTCACATGTAACTCAGTGTGAAGTCCCTGGGTTCAATGCCCAGTACTACAAAAAACAAAACAAAACAAAAAAATCCTGTGAGACCTGAAAAGGATCCTTATAGTCCATTTTGGCAATGGGAGAAATCTAGGCCAAGCGGGTTGACCAGGACCACACACCTGGGGAGGCTGAAGGCTGGAATTCAAATCCAGTCCTCCTGGCCCTTGGTGCCTTAATTATTCCAGGCAACCTCAGCCACCTTCTCTCTCTCAAGATGGTTTGCCTGTTGGCCTTAAGACCTCTCAGTTGGGACTGTCCTATCAGGTGGATATGTGCAGCTACTGGGCACTCGAAGTGTGGGTAGTCCAAAGTGTAGGCATAAAACATACACTTGCCTGGGAAGACACTCCACAAAAAGTCAAACAAAAGAAACCTTTCTGTAATTTTTATATATATTATGTGTTGGACTGAGAATAATTCAGACATGTGAATTGTGAAGGAAAAAATATGGAATGTTTACATTTTAAAACATTATAGCACAAGATGCATTGCCACGGATCCCCCTCAAAATAGTCCCCCTCGCTCTGAACGCACTCACCCCAGTGTTGCTGCCACTTTCTGAAGCCGCTCTGGAACTGCTGTTTTGTGAGTGTCTTTAGTTGCGCTGCGGTGGCTGCCTCCATGTCCTGAACTGACCCCAAATGTTTAACTTTCATGGGTCTTTTGACTCAGGGAAGAGTCAGGAGTCCCAGGACCAGATCCAGCGAATAAAGTGGACCACGTTTTCACGGGCCTGACTTTCTGCTGGACGGCCCTTGGCGGCAGCACTCACGACGCTGGTTATCCAGTCTCGTAAAGACACCCACGAGAGAGGACGTCCAGAACTGCTTCAGAGAGCGGCAAGCACTATACGGGGTAAATGTGTTTGCAGAGAGAGGGAGGATTCTGAGGAGGATCCATGGCAATGTGTCTTTTACTGTAATAATTTTTAAAAGAATTTAAACATTCACCATGTATTTCAATCACACTTTGTACTGGTTAAGAAAATTGTAATGTTAAAGTTAACCTTACCTGTTTCTTTTATCTTTAAAAAGATGTAGCTACTGGGAAACTTAAAATGACAAACATGGTCTCCATTCTATCCCTTCGGGGCAGCCCGGAGCAGTCATCCCTGTGCTCTTGGGACACTTTAGTGGCAGCCCTGGTTCCAGCCTGCCTCTCCTGGGCTGCAGCTCTGTCACTGATCAAGTGAATGCATGAGTAACATGACCTACGCTGACCAAGGTGCCAGGTGCCAAAGACACAAACTGTGGGGGCCTAAGATGCTGGGCCCACAGTCCCCCAAGCCCACTCCACACAACTCTCAAGGGAGCCCCAGCTCCGTGGGGTGGCTGTGGAGAGACCCTACTGATGGCCACAGAAGTGTTGTCTTTGCCAGGCCCTGGACCCCATGAGGGGGAGAGTGTTGTGCCCCATCGGGGCTTTGGTTTGTGGGATGGAGTTTCTCCGAGAACGCTAAAACAGGGAGATGATAAGGGCCGTATCCTTTACACAGAGCTGCCACTTGCTGGCACCAGCCTGGAGATCTCTTTTCTGTATGAAATTACATAGGCGCCCAGCCCAAATTCCGGCTTGGAAACTGATGCTCACTGAGTCCGCCCACATCTCTGCCAATTTCTCTGAGCAAAGGCCCTCTCTGTAAACACAGTTGAACCGCACCTTGTGGGACATCTTGGCATCAGGACCCTGCGGAGCAGGAGCCCAGCCCTCTAAGCTGGGGAAGCCTCATGGTGAGGGGAAGGAGACAGTGGGCTGCGGGAACCCAGAGTGACCCACAGAGTCAGACCACAGTGCGGGGCTCCTGGGACACAGGCAGAGGTGGGGCTCTGTGGAGCCTTGGTGCACAGGAGCCTCCCAGGCCTGAGCTTCACCAAGTACTCATGGGCCTGGCAGCCCTCCATTTATCTGCTTTTAAAACCTCTTAGCCAGGCCAGGTGACACACACCTGTAATATCAGCACTCAGGAGGCTGTGCAGGAAGGTCACAGAGAGTTTGAGGCCAGCCTATGCTATGTGGTGAGTTCAAGGTTGGCCTGCACTACATGGTGAGACCTTGCCTCATAACACCCCAAAACCAAGGTGCCTATAACTGTGACTGCCAGGCCTCCATCTAGATGCAGTGGGATGGGTGGGTTTGGCTCACATGGAGATATCTACATTTCAGTTTTTCTGCAGTGCTAGGGATTGAGCCCAGGGCATTGCGCGTGTCAGCAAGTACAGACCACCAGGCCATATCCATGTCCTGTCTTATTTTTTAAAGTTGAGTTGACTACCAATAAATATCTCGAGAGCTCATACAAGTCCAAATTTCTGGCTTCTTTTGAGAACACCGTGCAGAAGTGTCCGCCCTGAGACTGCACCCCATGAGCAAGGCCTGGCCAGCTGTGAAGTGGGGGGCCCTGTGGACAGGGTGTGGCTCTCGCTGGCCCGGGATTCTGACAGTGTCTGAGTTTTGGGATCTGCACAGTCCTCTCTCTGAGCCCCTGGGGCACTTGAGTGCTTCTTCTGAGCTCACTTCCCCATGCCCACCCCCACCACCCCTCCACCCCGCAGCTCACCTTCACCGAGTAGGCCAGGGAGATGGTGACAGCCAGGGGGAGGCCCTCGGGCACGGCGACCACCAGCACCGTCACGCCAATGATGAAGAACTTGACGAAGTACTGCACATACACAGGCGTGCACTCGGGCAGCCACGGCTTCTTGTTCACCACAAAGGTGTCCACGGTGAAGTAGAGCACCAGGATGATCACTGTGATGGCTGACATCACCAGGCCTGCGACACGGGGACAGCAGTGGGTGGGGAGTGGGACGGGAACTGAAACTCGGCTGCAGAGTGCTGGGATCGGCCAGACCTGGGCCCACCTCCCCGCTTCGCTACTTCCTCACTTTGTGACTGGAGCTTCAGCGAGCCTTGGTCTCCTCTTCTGTACAATGGGGATACAAATCCCCTCTATGTGTTTTGCAAGGCTGAGCTGTAGGAACGCATGCAAAACGACTAGCACAGTGTCCCAGAAATGTGTGTTGTACAACAGCAGAACAGAAAGCACCATCGGAGTGAAACTGACTCTCCCTGTTTACTCACTCATCTGACGTCTATCGTGTGCTAGGTACTTGGTAGTTCCTGGTCTCCGAACTAGGGACACAGCAGTAACAAAGCCAGACAGAGTTCCTGTTCTCGGGGACCTGATACCCTAGAGGGGTAGGCAGTCAGGAAACAGACAAACAGAGCAACAAGATCATCTCAGATATGGAGAAGGGCTGTGAAGCTAAACACTGATGTGATGTGGCAAAAGGTGACAGAGAGTGGCACGGAGAGACTGCACTAGCCAGGGGGCCGCAGATACCTTGGAGGAGGTGACATGTGAGTGCACACTGAAACAAAGAGGGGAGCAGACACCTGGTGACCCGGGGGATAGCTTTCCAGGCAGGGGAAACAAGAGGTGGCCATTTTTTGGATGAAGAAGCTGAGACTCGGACAGGAAGTGTCTTGCTGTCAGGCCTGGGGGGTGCTATAGCAGCAGGGACACAGTTGGTGACCTGCCCAGATTCCCCAGGGTTGTGACCTGAGACTTCAGTGCATCCATCTCCCACAAAGGCTGGGAGACAGCTTATACCTGCAGCCTCTGCCAGAGGAGGATGGCATGTGGGCAACTGGAGTCCCCTTGTCAGGAAGAAGCCAGGAGGATGCCCACCCCCACCTGATGTTCAGTGTCCCAAGGCCCGTCTACATGCTGCAAGGTAGACAGGTCCTGCCTCACCGTGCATGGTCCAGGGGTCCCAGGGACAAGCCTAGAGCTGTCTCTGGAAATGTCTGCAGAGTCAAGCACCTTCCCTAGCTGGGACCTCCCTGGAGGAATCCTCCACACACCCTGTGCCTCCTCAATTTTCCTTTCAGGGCACTCAGCCCAAGGGAGAGGCAGGGGTGAGTTGTGAACCTGATGTGCTCGACTGTGCACTTCTTTCTTGGCAGGGTGAGGTGTGGGAGCCAGGCCCATTAAGGGCACAGGGTTGTCGTCACTTAGCCCTCTCCCCACCTCTGCCATTTTCTTGCAGAGCCCTATGACAGCAATGGCAGCAGATGAAGGAAATCCCGGGACCTCACCCCCACCCCCACCTCCAGCTGCAGAGCCTTGGAGCCTGCTCTACCCCTGGCTGACAGTGGCAGGGGCGGGAAGCCAAGCTCCCAGAAGCCTGGTGCTGTCACTAGGCCCCAAGTTTAAATATAGACGGCCAGGCCTATAATTTGCCTCCCTTCTCCATGTTGTGTTGTCTATAATTAGAGCCAGGGAGACAGTCACAGCGAAGGGAGCAACCAGGTGGGGAAGCCTTGGCATTTACCACATCTGTAGCCAGGGGGGGAGGGTCAGGTCTACGGTCTGGGCCCCACCTGACACGGGATTGGCACTGTCTGCAGCTAGTGCCTCAGCTAGAAGGCCTGGCTTGTTCCATGTTGCTCAGATGGTGGGCTCCCTGGGTCCCGGCACTGCTCTCAACCCCCCTTTCAACCTTTATTTCTGCCCTGCAGCCAGGGTGATCACTGTAAGCCCCAGTCTATCAACCTGCTCAGACCTCTTCCCTGCTCAAATCCACCCTTTGCTCCTCTGTCCCGATGATAAAGTCCATGGTACCTCGAACTCTAAGCCTTGCAAGATCTGCTCCCTTCCCAGCTACCGCAAATGCCAAGTGCCAAGCACTCGGTGTAAGCAATCTCCGTTATCCCCCAGCAGATATCCTCTGTTATCTGTCCCTTCTGAAGCAGGGACAAGTGTCATCCCTGTTTTACAGGTGAGGAGACAAAGGCTCAGAGCTAGGAAAAGTTACCTGGCCAAGTTCTCACACCCACGGTGGACCACAGAGCAGGCAGCTGCCCCAGAGCCTCAGCTTTTGACTCCAGTCTTCTGCCCTCGTAAGTACTGAGCCCACTCTGTAGGGGACCCAGCTCTATCCCTGCAGCGGAGCAGGGGACCATCTGATCTGAGCCCCTTGCAGATCAGGTGCCTGAGGGCCTGGCCCTGCTGCACACTCACCTGCCTTTCCGATCTGCACAGCCAGCTTGGTGAGCTTGCCCTGCAGGACGGACTTCTCCTTCTTGTGCATGTTGGCCTTCTTCTTGTCATCGGCATCGCCACCTTCAGCGCTCTTGAGAGGCTGCATCTCCATGGCAGCTGCCCCATCTTGCTGTTTGGCTGCAGGGGCACAATGTGCAGGCACGCGTGCGCGCACACACACACACCCACACACACACACACACACACACACACACACACACAGACACAGACACAGACACAGACATGTGCCGGTCACCCTGCAGCCAGCCACATGGCCCCCACCTTGCCTGCCCAGGGAAGTGCTGGCCGCCTGCCTGTGCTGCTCGTGGCTGGCACAGAAGTCAGGGATGGGACTGCGTTTCCCAGCTGGAGTCTTAGGTCACCATGGCCCTTGTTGTGCCGGAGCTGGAATCTAGAATTTCCAGCAGCACTGGGCTGCAGTCCCCTGAACAAGACCCCTGCCCAGATGGTTCCTTGTCTTTCTGCTCACCAGACACGATCAAGAATTTGGGATTTCCCAGCATGTCATTAAAGACAAGCTCTCGGGAGCAAGTGGATAGGAGGGACAAAAATGAGGCTTAAAAAGGAGAAGAGAGTGTGCCCATGAGCAGATGCTGAATCCCTGTGCCCAACTACTGTGGCCTCTCCAGTGTGAGACTGACTGGAGGGCTTGTGGCTCCTGGACAGAGATGCGAGGGAGACACCAGCCTATCAGTGTCCCCTCTTCCCACCAGCAACACATCTTCATTTGGCTTGGAACCCCAAAACCACAGTGGCACCTCCAAAGAACCCCCCGGGGATGTGGATGCATCCAGCTGGGCCCAGCGAGCTCCTGCCCCTGGCGTGGTGCTCAGCTCTGGTGGGGAGGGGCCGTGGGGACAATGGAGTCATCAGTTCAGACGGTTACCTTTGCTCTGGCTGGCGTCCACATTGCCATCCTGCATTTTACCTACACGACAGAGAATTTTAACAACCAACAGAGAACAGACAACACAGGTCGGTCAGCACGAAGACGCAACAGGCCACGGACATTCACGTCACAGACAAGGAAGGGCTGAGCTGACTGGGGGGAGGAGCAAGGGGAGCCTGGCCACCCCAGTAGCCACAGGGGCCATCGGTCCTGGGGGGCTTCTAAGGGAGGGTTTCTGTGGGAATAAGCTCGGTCCTGAGCATTTTACAGGTAACAGAACTGTGTCCAAGGGAAAACCCTCTGCTGATGGGGAGGAGAGGGAGAACCTCAGGCCTCTCTAACCAGCCCTTCACGATGGATTTGGCTCATGTGTTTGTGGGTGGAGAGGAGCGAAGAGAAACTTGTTCAGCTGCTTCTTTTTTGTTTTCCTATCAAAGAAAATATGCACATACTTTGGAGAGAGAGAGACAGAGAGAGAGAGAGAGACTAGAATGAAGGAGTACGGTGGAGGGGTACTGAGGACAGTGTCTTTGTTTTTGGGTCTAGGAGGGATGGCTCTACTTCCTCTGTGTCTGTCTTTTTTTTAATTTTTGAAACAGGGTCTCACTAACTATGTAAGTGAGACTGGTCTGGAACTCACTATGTAGCCCAGGTTGGTCTCGAATTCACAGCGCTCCTCCTGCCTCAGCCTCCTGAGTGCTGGGATCACAGGCGTGCGCCACCACACCCGGCTACCTCTGTGTCTCTCTGAAGGTGTAAAGCTGTGGCATGGATGGTCCCCTTCCCCGATGGCCCTGAGAGTAACCGGCAGGGAGAAGTCCTCAGTGGTGGTCTGAGAGGCCCCAAGGATGTCGGGGGCCTAATGGAAGTGTCCTGTCCCGAGGAGAAGCTACTGCTGCCTGGAGAAGCGGGGGTCTTCATTCTGCAGCTAAGTTGTTTTAGGGGCTCCTTCAGGAACCCCATCCCATCCCAGGGCCCATGTTGCCTAGTGCAGAGTCAAGGTTGAATCTGGAGCTCTCAACCTGTAATGAGGGCTGCCTGGGAGGCCCCTGACCTGTGTCTCTCAAGACCCACAGCTTCCTGTCCACAGGGCCTCTGGGCCTTGTCACCTCCAGAGGTCTGAGAAGGTCAGCCACCTGGACTTCTCCTGCCAGACCCAGCAGCTGCTGAGTCCCGAAAGCCTCCATGGTCTCATCTAATGCCTGCCTCAGCCTCTCCACAAAAGACATCCCTGCCTTGCACCCACTGACAGATGAGAACTGAGGCTCTGAGAGGGAAGTGTCCTGCCTCTGTCTGGGGGGTGGGCACAGGACGGGCCCCAAAGTGTATGCGTATTTTCGCTGTGCTCTCTTTTCTCCAGAAGGCCCTCAGCCCAGAGAAGGGTACGCAGGGGAGGGCTGCCTGCCTAGTTCCCAGGGTCTTGATACCAATTAGCTGAATGCTTCTCCACTCCTGGTTTTAGTTTCCACTTTTGTACAACAGGGTGAGATGTTTGTGCCGAGTGCCCAAAGGTTCCCCCTCTAATCTCCAGTCTCATGGTTCACCCTCTGGCTGTTTATAAGGGTTGTTAGCCGATGTTTTCTCATAAATCCCTGCGACGTGGGGCAGGAGGACTGTCAACACTGCTGCTTTACAGAGGAGGACACCAAGGCCAAGGGACGATCAGCAGCAGCCCGCACTCATGGAACCTCTTCCCGAGACTCCGAATTGACTCCGGAGTGAGCAGTGCTGCCCTGGACCCTCCAGTCCTCCTTGGCCCAGTGTCTGCTGATGCTGCCCCTGTTGCCTCTCCTAGCCAGGGCTCAGCAGCCTGCCCGTGTTTAAAGAGAAAGATCTCTGCTGCTGTGTTGTAAAAGTCTGCCGGGTTTAAAATGATAAGGAGAAAACTTTTTAGAGCAAACAGAAATTTATTTCTTAAAATAATTTTACTAACTAGGCTAAGGGGTATCAGAGGACTTGGCTTCAATAGTCTCTTTGAGAAGGCTCAAAGGGGCCTTTATTTGCATTGCATATTATCCCATGTGCTAGCTGGTGTGTGCACCCATCAGACCTAGCTAGCAATTTCCTCTTTTATTGCCATAGTGATCATGTGGCCAGAAAAATAATCACCAATGCATATGTCGGAGGAAGGGAGCTATGTTTTGGGAGTGCTTCAGCACAGATGGCCTGGTTTCTCAGAAGAAAGGCTTATTTAGGGCTCTTCTTGGCCAAACTAGTGCCTGCCTCACCCTGCACCATGGTGAGCCCAGGAGGCTGGGCTGTATTTCAGGGGAACAAGGGACATGGGACAAGACAGGGGGCTGGGCTGGGGTCTCAGAGGCTCTTCTCTGTTTCAAGATGCTGAGTTCTGAATGGCCTTTTCTTTCTTGTTATCATGAAGGGCAAGGGTGTGGAGAGCAAAGGTTTTGTGGGATTCCTGTAAGGTCACCTGATCAACAAGCTTTGGAAAGATGGATGCTAAGCTAGGAGACCTGGGAAATGTCACTCCTTTTCCTCCTCTGAAATGGGTGATGCTTACAAGATGTTCCTGTAAAGTCTTATGCAGATGTTGGGAGCTCAGTGATGTACATTAGCCATGAGTAAAGCTGGAACTGCAAGTGATATACTGAATAGTGACAGCTGAATGCACACAAAAGAAAGCATAATAGCAATCACAATGCCTCCAAGGTGACTGGAACAGATCCACCTTTCAGAGGGGATGCTTGGGGGAGCAGGATGGGTGATACCGCCATCTAATTTTGTTTCCCTGTATCTAAATCATTGAGACTGGCTCAGAAGAAGGAGGGGATGTTGCACCCAACTTCCTCTTACTCGCCAAGGTTCAGTTTCATGCCTCTGAACCTTCAATGTGTTCTGTCCTGGAGCCTGAACGGTTTGTAAAATTCCGATACTCATTTGATTGGTCTGGGGCAGGTCCTGGGGTTTTGCATTTCTGACAAGCTCCCAGGTGACGCTCGGGCTTTGGCTCCTCTGATCACATTTTCAGTAGCTATGGCTCACAGCACTGTTTCCCAAAGTGTACAACAGGGCACACCAATTCCACAGGGAACTCGCAGGAGAGGTCGTAGCATCAAATCAGCCCAGGGGCCCTAGATGACCAACCAGCCCCCACTGCACACCACACACCAGTGTTCTAGCTCTGAGGACTTCTTGTTAGGAAGAACCAACTCAGTCCAGTGTTCTCTAACAGCCTTGACCACAGGCCCTTCCCAGGGAGAGACCTCTTCATGTCCCTGCAACACTCACAAGATATACCACGATGGGGAATTCTGCACCAGGAGGAGGAGCACACCCTTTGGAGCTGGCCATGTCTGGGATCTGTATGCAAATCGCAGCCCCGCTGCTTTCTAGCTCTGGGACCCCAGCTAGTGGCTTGATCCCCTTGAGCCTCAGTCTCTTCGTCTTTAAAGCAGCGACAGCACAACCTGTGTTATGGGTCTTCCCAAGGGTTAAATGAATGAAGAGCACGAAACCCTTGCAACAGTGTCTGACAGACAACACATGGTCAAGAAAGAAAAATTCCTCATCTTTCCTGCAGTTTGGCTTGTAATACTGGGACTTTTGATCTGTGGTTTGGGAGTAAAACTCCCTTTTTTGGGACCTGGCCAGCCAGGTTGGGATCCTTATGCTTCACCTGCCACCTCCCGGTTCCTCCTCTCCCAGCCATAGCTTTGTCCACGTCACTCTTCCTGTCATCACCGCTCAGTCACCCTCCCTGATGCATGACACCTCCCACATCCCAAGCTGTCCTCTTTCCTCCTTCTGGATCTGAAATAGTCCTACCCAGAATTAGCACAGGGCTTGCAGAAGTGCCTTGCCCAACCCAGACATCTTCAAGGTGCTTCCAACCCTTGTCATGTGAAGGTAGGTGGGTCGGACAGAGGCCTGGAGCAGGGGATGGGAAGATGGGATAGGACAAGGGTCCCCACACTTTGCAGGAGTGGAGATGGGTGCATGATGTAAGGGGTGAGAATCCTCTAGTCTTGTGCCTAGAAGGCAGTTATGCTGGGAAACAAAGACCTCTGGCCCTTCTCTTGGCTTCTTTGGGGTAGTGTGTCCATGACCAGGCGCTAACGTCTCTGGATAGCTCCCGAGCAGCCTGGGTAACTATCATGTCATCTAACTTGGCAACATGGGTGGTACCTGAGTCAATGGAAGCCTCAGCTGTTGCCCTGAGGATGGGGAAGTATAGAGATCAGAAATCAGAGGCTGGAGGCAAGAGAACGGAATTCCTGTTTGCCTGTGCATAGCAGAAGGACAGGATGCAGACGCTCAGGGACACAGGCAACCCCAGCCTGACCCCACACACCACCCTGAGGAGGGAGCAGTAAGAATGTGGAGACCTATAAACACTTCAGCACAGGAAACAGCAGAGACACCAGCAAACTCTGGAGCCCAAGCAACCCTGGGCCTATGTGCTCTGTGAAAGAGAAGAGGAACTAATGTCTCCCAGTGGCTCAGCCATACTATGGGGCAGGGCCAAAGAGTGGAATCACCTGGGTCCCCTGCCTCCTGCCTCTGGGAGATTTTAGTGGAGGTTGGGAGCCTTCACCAGGAATTCAGATGCTGGCTTCAGCTCAGGCCCCAACCCCAGGACGTCTTCCCAAAGCCAGAGCAGGAGTTTGCTTAGGAGAGGGCCACATGTGTGAGATGCACGGGGGCCAAATCTGAAGCCAAAGCCATATCTCACTTTGGGGTTCCCTAGGGGTCTAGGGCCCAATGAGAGCCAGCACATTTTGGTAGCTGCAAGAAGCCTGGTGAGTCCCAGGCTGTGGCTCCACCCTTAAGCGCCTGCCCCACGTGAGAGAGTGGCTACCTGGGGGGGCCATGCACATCCAAGGTCTGTGCGGTCTGGAAGAGGTAGAAAAAGCCCAGAGTTGGGGTGGAGGAGAATGACCCCATCACCCACACCCGAGAGAGTTTGACACGGAGACATACCATTGACTAGGCTGGCATTTGCACTATCTACAGCATTTGAGGCTGCTGCACCGTCTGCCGCTGGAGGGTGGGAGGGATGGAAAACGCAGCATGTCACAATGAGAAGAGCAACAACCACAAAGACACGAACCCACCAGCAGGGACCACGCCACACCAGTCCCAAAACCAAATCTCTGCTACAAACCGAGACACTCAAATGTGTGAGATGTTCCCATGGAGATGACAGAGGGGTCAGGGTGGGGGGACTCGGACATGGAGGTCTTAGAAATAAAGCATGGAGGGGGAGCAGGTGGTTGGGGGGGATGGCGCCCTTCTGTGCAGGGTCTGTGCCCCGCTGGCCCAGCTGGTCAGGTGGGTCCTCATCAGAGTGAGTGCCAAGAGAGTGTCTGGCTGCCCTTGGGGCCAGGGTTAATGCAAAGTGTCCAGTGAGAGGGACGGGGGGCCCCAAGCCCTCAGAGGGGTGTGCGCTATGACCACCATCATGCTGTCAGGGCGTCTGGGGAGCAGCGGCCACTGGAGGTCAGAAATATCTTCAGTGTGGGGTGCTGCCCACTGTCACTGCTGCTTCCCATCATCAGCAACCAGAGAGCACCCTGGTGGCCCTCAAATAGGACGATCCACTATCAAGTGTGTGTGTCGCATTTTGCACCCAAGAAAAGGTGCCAGTGCCATTTTCTCCATTTAGGACAAGAGTATGGAGGCAGACGAGTTCAGCCTTATTCCTCTTCCACGGCTGGGGACTAGGAAAGAGACCCCATGGATAAGGGTGCTATGGCCGGGGCATACGCTGTGTGGTTTATGGTGGGGAGCTGGGATGGGCTTCAGGGCGGGAGCTCAGGCCAGAGAGCGTATGCAGGTGGTGCCGGGGACATCTGGCATTAGCCGCTGTGGTGAAATCCTGAAGGGGTTGGAGGGCAGAGCGGGTGCTGGCTTGTCCTGCTGGGCTGGCACACACAAGGCACAGAGGGGCCCCTGGGAGCGCAGGTTGGGGGCCTCCTCCAGCTGTGTGCTGGTCATCTAGGGGGCGGGCCTCGTGGGAAAGGCTGCAGCTATTTCTAAAAGCCCCATCTACCCTGAGGGATGTCTTACTGTACCTGGTAGCTGAAGGCCATCCCCCTTCTTCACACCTGTGTGATGATTTTTGAGACATGTTAATGAAGGAGAAGCACATACAGCCTCATTTGCCTGCAAGCACACACGCGCGCGCGCACACGCACACACACACACACACACACACACAGCTACATCGAGTCACCCTGAAATGGGAACATGCAGTTGGTGGGTTCTAAGCTACATTATCCCTGGTTCAGACAATGGGACAGGAAGGAAGATGGAGCCTAGACCCACTGAGCTGCACACGCTGGCCTGTGATACTGGGCCACCTCCCAGGATTCCTCTCCCACTGTCCCTGCTGTATACCCCCTTTAGCACAATGCTGAGCCTTCTGACGTCATGTTGGTGGTATGCATTCGTCATTCAGTGGGGACCCTTGACCCACACTTCTGGGGAAGCTGTGGATGGTCTTTTTTAATGACATTTTCAAAGATACAGGTCTGGCCTTTGAGGGTTTCTGTCTGCCCTGAGATGGACCCCAGAAAGGCCACAGAAACATGTCTAGGCTTTCATATCCTGCCTGACCTCTCAAATCTTCCCAGCTGCTTCCTGTGGGCCTGGCCAAAGACCATCACAGTGTATAGACTTTGTCCTGACGTCCTCCTCCTGATCAGACTCTCCTCCAGCACCCCTCGCTCTCCTCAGCTTGATTTCCCAGACAGCTCAGCTCACTCCTGTCGTGGGTGGAGTTATAGCTATAATCTAAGGGGACCCACTAGAACAGGGATGGTGAACCTTTTAGAGACCGAGTGCCCAAACTGCAACCCAGAACCCCCTTATTTATCACAAAGCACCAACACTATAATTAAACCTGAATTCTGAAGTTTCAGTTCAGCAAAAACAACTGATACAACCTGTGACATCATTGCAGAGAGGGCTCTGCGTGACTGCGGTGGCACACGTGCCACAAGCTCACTGCCACTGCAATAGGAAACGGGTTTGCTCTCAGGAATAGGCAGCCTCCTTCCTTGAGCTGGGCTTTGTACCCAAGCGGCCTCTGGGACTGGAGGTAGCAGAGCTACCCCTGAGCCTCAGAGAGAGGCCATCTGTCCTCTGCCAGGCCACAGAGGTGCTGGGGATGGGATCTCTCTAAGGAGCCTGCATCAGGGGACTGCGTGAACGGACCTGCTCCCTGAGACTGAGGGTGGGTGTCAGGTGAGGAGAGGGCTGTTGTGGTGCCTGGAGCCTAAACCTGGGTTTGGGTTGGAGCATTTTTCCTCTGTCCTGTGAGGTAGGACTTCGAGCAGCCCCATGTGCACAGAAGGAGGTCTGTTTTCCGGGGTGGAGGAGGAACCAGAACCCAGGCAAAGTGGCAGTTCCTGGGGACTGTGAGAAGGGACTTCAAGCAATGTGTGTGAACCCAGGCTTTCAACCATCCTCCCAGAGTCTCCGCACATGGCTAGGATGTGTAAGTGCTGGGTGGATTTCCAGCTGTGCCGAGCAGGGACAGCGATGCTGAAAGGGATTTCTATTCCACAGCGGTGTGATGTGAGACTGGGTCCTGCAGGCTGCTCTACCCTGAGGCTGAAGACTCCACAGCTTGTACAGCAACCTGGACCTGCCCAGAGGGGAAGGAGGGGCCTCTGAGACACAACTGGACAGGACAGAGACCCAGACGAGACCCTGAGATAAAACAGATAATGCCCACCTGGCCCTAGCAGTTCCTTGAGGATGGAGGAGGGGATCTTGGCACAGGGTGTGGACAAAGAAGTCATTCAGTAA
>NW_022900936.1:71951016-71962395 GCF_012274545.1 Fukomys damarensis | reverse complement strand
GGAAAAAAAAAAAAAAAAAGTGGCCTTAAAAGCACCTCTCCTGGTCTGAGGGTGGGTGGGCTTACCTTTTTTGTCTTTCTTTTCTTCCTCTTCGCCCCCAGCGCCCAGCAGGGTAAAGATGATGCCAGTCTGAGAGTTCACACCCACGGCAGTCACCACCATCCGTCCCGAGCCCTCCATCACATGGGTCCCTGGGGAATGGCAAAACCAAGTTACCCTTGCAGGCCAGGAGTGCAAGTTACCCTGCAGGAGTGGGAGCACAACCCTCAGCTCCCAGCTCCCTGACCCCAAAGATGGTGGAGTGCTCCCTGGGGTTAAGGACAGCGATGGGGTGGGTTTGGGATGGAAGCACTGCTGCCCCTCAGTTCTCAGCCCCAAACAGCTCCAGACCCTGACTTTGTGCCCTGTCTCTCTCCCTTCCTCTCCTGATGCACAGGTCAATCAGGGAATACTCTTTTCTTACTGATAGTATTCAGAGTTTCCTTAATGCTGCAACTAGGAAGGCAATGCTATTAAGCAAACTCTACACAACATTGCTTAAAACAGGGTCCTAAAAGTCTAGGAGAAGAATTTAGGGGCTTGCAAATGTGGATGAGAAAAAAAAATCCCCCCCCCCACAAACCTCTGATTGAAATTCGGCACTCTCCCTACTCTGAATGTAGGTAACAAGTGCTAGGAGTGTTCCTGATGTCCACAGCACCATGACACGCGTAACAATCCTGGAGTTTTCATGTTGTTTCACAGTGGCTGCAGACATTACCGGGGTGCGCCCTATGTTACCACCGAGCTGGGTACTATGCTGCCTGCTAGGTCTTGTTTAATGTAGCCAGCAAGAAGCACACAGATGTCTGTACCACACCGTTTTCACTACTTTATTGCAATATAACCGGCTTAGCTATTCAGTGTATTTCATCTCACACACTTTGAAATTCTAAGTAGGGCTGGGCCATGGTGACACCAGTCTTCCCCAGGAATTAAGAACCCCTTTGACAGAGCTCTAGGCTGCTCAGTTTGGGAATCTCCGAAAGGCTGCAGGATTCTTTCAAGGGCTCATGGGGCAGCTCTGTGCATGGGGCCAAAGGGCTCTGCTCCTGCTCATCTCCTTGGAGGTTTCTGTTAACTTTGCTCAGAGCGACCCACCCAGGCCCACACCATGGCTGTGGCAGGGTGAGGACAAAATGCAAAGGTGGAAACTCATCTTTGTAAACACTGGAGTACCACCCTCAAAGAAGGACATCCTTACACATGCCCCGGCCTGGGGCCCTGGTGACATTATTTTGTGTGACATTAGCAGAGACTCAAGATCTTGGTGCAACTTGTGGCTGAGAGCTTCTCTGCGTTCCAGTTTCCAAACCCATTAGGGTCATCTAGTCAGTGTAGGCTGGGCCAGGGCCCCAGCACTGCCCTAATGGGGACCCAGGGGCATCCGCCTGTCCCTCTCCGAGGGTCTTGGTGCCCACTGGGGAGCGCATGCCACAGGCCCCTGGGCCTCAGGACCTTAATGTGCTCTGTGGACAGACAGACAGCTCCAGTGGACACGTGGAAGCAGGTGGGCCATCCAGTCCACGCACTGACATGGACCCCCGGAAGCCCTGAGCTGTTACAGACCCAGATTCTCAGATGGAGACTCCAGGCTGACTGGCCCAGGCCTGGGACCCCAGGCCTAACAATAACTTCCGACAAAGAACCTTGCGGGGCTGGGAGAGGGGCTGTTGAACGTCCCTATCACACAGATGAGAAAACTGATGTCACACAGAGTGAGGGGTCACTCAAGAGCACATAAGGTTGTAGTCACAGACTTTTCAAGGAAGACACAACAGCAACCAGACTAACTCCTGAAGCACACCCATTGAGCACCAGGTGCAGTGCTGCCTGTTGTGGGCAACCAGCTCAACTAAGTGCTCTCACAGAGGCCCTCAGTGGTGCAGGAGGCTGGCAGGACAGGTGGCTCGCCTTGAGCTCCCCCTGGTGAAGGCAGAGCAGCACCTGAACTCTGCCATCCCTCAAGCACACAGTCCTGGCCACATAACACTTGGCCTAAGAGATGGGGCCCCAACAGCCTGCTCTCAAACACACGTGTGCAAGGCTGGCTGGAAAATGAGGTGCCAGTCCTCTGGCCTGGGTGGCCACAAGGAGGCTGTTCTCCACCTCCTCAGCAGAGATAGGATGGAAAAAGACACAAGGGGCCAATTTCCACCCAAGATAAGCAGACCTCAAATGCCTTCGAATCTGATCACTCCCATGGTGACGGCAGCAGAGAGCTGGCAGCTCCTCTCTGAATCCACGGTGGGGAACAGGGCGGGGCAGGGGTGAGCCGGAGCCAAGGCCCAGCACTGGGCGGGGGAGGTTTGCATAGACACCTTCCCCTCCTCTCCTCGGCATCCAGCCAGTCTCCCTGGATGCTACTTAGCCAGCTTCGCCTTGATATTCTCCCTGAGGGTTTGAGTCACTCCCTGAGGAGCAAAGGACTCAGTGCCCCCAGGCGGGACCCCAGCTTTCTCCTGGTCCTATGTACTGGTTCTTGCCACGAGGCCTTTGCTCTTGGGCCACACAGTTCACTGGCCTTTGTCCCCACCCCGCTCATCCTTCCCCTAGGGTCTCCCTGACTCCCATAAGGGGACTTCTTTCTCCCTCTGAACTGGCTCCATCTCCCCCGGCCTGGCTCCCTCAGGAGACCCTGTACTCCTGCAGGGCGGGGCCCAAGTGCAGTCTCCTCTTGGCTTCCACAGTGCTTGCCTGCCATGTGGCTGCAGCCCCAGCTCTACCTCCTATGCCCTCCTTTGCTGTACCCTGCCTGCCAAGCACACAGAGCATCTATAATGGAGGATGCTCTCCCCCAGTAAGCCATCTTCGTAGACACAGTCATCCTGGCTCACCCCTGCTCTGTTACCTCCCTGGGCTGTGCCCTGTCCTGCAGCAGGAACTCTGAGGGCCAGCACTGCTGTCCTCCTGCCAGAGGAGGAGAGAAGTGTCACAGGCAACTCCCTAGGCAGCTCCAGGCTGCCTGGGTGACGACAGGTACACCAATGAAAGGTCAGGCAAAACCGCCTATCTCCAAGGAAACCATAGGGCCTAGGGTATGGCCAGAGCGGCAGCCCCTTGGGTGTGGAGTCCTGGCATCAGGACTTCACTTGGCCCCTGGACACCATCTGTGGCTCCTGGCTGCTCTAACTGCCCAGGGACCCCTTCAGAGCACACAGAACTCAGCTGGAGTGTGGGCTTAGCCCAGCCCCTCTCCTTCCTGGGCCTCAGCTTTGTCATCTGTGAGATGGGAAGCATGCAGCTGGCTTAGGCCATCACCTCTCAGCAGCAGCATCTGATGTGCTGGGTCCTGAGGGTGGCGAGACAGAAGCTACATCTTGTGTGGGGCGGGGCAGCTCCATCTCAGGCAGAGAGCCTGATGGGCCATAGGCAGGACAGACAGGCATCTTGGGATGTCAACTCCACACCAGGCATGGGTCCTGCAGCAAGGGCCTCCATGGTCCCTGTCCTCTGGGAGCTCACAGTCTAGCTGGGTTGAGGGCAGCAGACAGGCACAGAGACACTGATATAGAGCACCCAGGGCCCAGTGGGCTGCTGGCAAAGGTGGGAGGCTGATACAATGGCAGCAGCTCATCTAGGCCAGTGCTCAAGGCTTCCGGAGGGAGGGCTGGCTGTGGAGGGGCAGCTGACCCTGCTTGGTGCTCAACAGGGAGCCCCTGGAAACATTTGTGGGAGAAGAGACGGACTGTTAACCGAGGACTCACTGTGCACCAGTACTGTCTGAGCTGCTCTTCCCCCGTGCCTGGGCGGGTGAAGCCAGCGGGATGGCCCCACCCTCAGGGCCTTCCCATCTAGCTGGGGAGCTTCGTGGGTGGAGTCCAGGCACAGCCTTTGGGGGTCCAGAGGGTCAGATGCAGGAGGCAGCATAGGGTAGCCATGTTGCCACCCCACAGAGTGTCCTGCTCTGCCTGAGCTTCCGTCCGGTCCCCATCCCTTCCGTTTTTCTTTGAGTGCCGGGGATGACCCAGGGCCTCATGCCCCCTGGCACTCGCTCCACCACTGAGCCGCATACCAGCCCTCCCTGGAGTTTGGACCTGGAGGCAGAGGGAGGCCACAGGCCCACTGCTCCTGCTGGACTCACCCTTCCTGGAGAGCAGGAACAGCTCCCAGTCCTGGCCCAGACATCAGTTGCTACAGGGCCAGAGTCTTGTGTTGTGGGAGGTGGGGCACACTGAGTACTTGGTGGCAAAGTACTCAGCCCCACACAATGGGGCTGCTGGGCCCAGGCAGGGCAATGGCCCACTGAGGATTCACAGTGGGCGGCTGGCCTGGCCCTGGCTCCTGCTCTGCTCTCTCAGGTCTGACCTGCTAGGCCTGATTGATGAGGAGTGAAAGGAGGGAGCCAGCCCACTGCAGCCCAGATGCTGAGCTCCATCACTGCTATAACACAGAGAACCCGAAGCGTGTAAAGCCTCCCTTCCAGCATCCCTGTGAAGCAGGTTCTGGTGCAAGCACAACCCCAAGCCCCTCTGCCCACCTGTGGCTTTCTGGCTCAGAGAGGTTGAGTGGTGGCTCAGGGTCACACAGCTGTGAGTGGTGGAGCTGGGACTTGAACCCGTGCTCTATCCACTACGCCCCGCTGCCTCTCATGGAGAAGAGGCAGGGTAGTGTAATGGAGAGAGTGCGGGCCGAGTGGCAGACCAGGCCTTCTGCAGTCACGGTGCTGTCCTGTGCGGCAATGATGGAGGTCCAGCTCGCTGCTTGGCCTGTCCTTCCGCGTGGTAGGGCGGGCAGCAGGGACTGGGATATGGCCGAGTCCCCAGAGAGGTCACAGCCTTGTATTGAAAATGCTCTGGCTGGGGACAGGGAGTGTGGAGTGGTCCCTGGAGAGGGCTCTGCTGCTTTCAGAAGACATCCCTGTCCTACTCTCCTGACCCTAACCCTCCAGGACCCTGTCAGCATCCAGCTGTCTGCTTCCTAGCTGACCTTGCTGGGTGGTGCTTTAAACAGACCGTACTGCCAGGGGGTTGAGTCCACATGGCCCTCGGAGGCAGGTTCAGCTGGGAGCTGTCGGAGGAGTAGCAGGCTGGGGTCTCACTCCAGCCCTGCCCCTGCTGTGCAGCCTGGCTCTCCTGCCCTGGGCCTCAGTTTCCCCAGTTTCAAAATGGAGCAGACTTGGGGTTCTCTGAGTCCCCAGTATACTGCACACTCAACAGCCCAGGCATCTCTTTCTTGTAACAGGGACTACTGTTTCAGGACACTCAAGGAGGTCATGACAGAGGATGGTTGAAAGCCCTGGCTCCATGGAAGACAGAGCAGACAAGGAGCTGCTCCCTGTCAAAGGAGGCCGGACAGGTGCAGTGTCCAGGAGCTCGCAGGCCCTGCACTGCTCCTAGTCTTGGGCAGCGGTGATCAGTCCAGTTGACCACAGATGGACCCTTAGGGACATGAGCCATGTCAACATCAAGCTGGCTACATGCAGTGGCTGTGCTGAGGTGGCTGCAGGAACCCAATGTCCTTAGGAGGTACACCTGTCCCTAAGACTCCGGGGAAGGGGCACACTCAGCCCGGGGGAGAGGGACTGGGCACGGGAGCTGAATTAGTAGGGAGCACATGCATGGGCTCCCCTCAAGTCATCTGTGCAACTTTTCTTGAAGCTTGAAATAATCTTAGAATACACAGCTAAACAAATAAGACCAGGTCAGAGTTGGCACTGTAGGATCCACATATTCTTGAGTCTCTAGGGAACGCTTAGGTCTCAGGAGGTGGGCCCTTGAGTCTGGATTTCTGGCTCTTCTGAAGTGAGCAGGGTGCCCACCTGGGGTCCACACGGCTGCAGGTAGCAATAGGAGCAGCTGCGCTCATGCCTTGATGTCCATGCTCCCTGAAGCCACACCTGTGGGAGCTGGTGAGACTGAGCATCTCCACCCTGCCCATAGGACGTGGACTCTTATCTGACCCTCTGCACTGGGGACTGATACTGGGGTTGACTGCCCCCGGGCGCTGCGCCCTTCCTGCTCCAGTGTGGCAACTCACACCTGCAGCGTTTGAAAGGACAGTTGTGCCTGCACATCCTGTGGTCCCACAGCAGACCTGTGGGACAGGCAGGGGGACCCACTGGCCCCTCTGTGCACAGACAGACATGGAGGCTGAGAGAAGTGAAAGGACTTGTCCTCCATCATAGGCCAAGCATGGCTAAGACCCCTGGGGCCCAGCTTCAGCCTTGCAAAGGCAAGGACCATTCTGCCTCTGGCGAGGTGGGGGCTTCTAAGTGCCACCAGGACCCTGGGAATGCCTTTGCCAGGTCCCTCAGTGTCTCTGCAAGGTCATCTGACTGAGGGCCCATGAGGTTCCAGGCACACTTCAGGGCCCAGGGTGTCCGGTCTGCACAGTCAGGAGCCACATGGCTGAGACGCAGGAGCGCAGGGCACCCTGGCAGAAGGTGAGCAGGGGAGGAGCCCTGGCTGAGGCTGAGGTGGCAGCAGCAAGGGGGTGAAGAGAAAGGGAAGAGAGCAGGGAAGGTGGTGAAGGTAGAGAGGGGGACATACTTTTCTAAAGGCCAGGCCAGGTGCCACACCAGGCACGGGGAAGGCAACCCACAAGTGTCCTGAGCACACGCTCGGTGAGTGCCAGGGGCTCCACCCCCATCCATCTCCACCGGCCTAGCAGGGAAGCGGCATGCACGAGGCCACAAAGCGAGTTCACTCAAGAGCTCAGGTCAGCTTCTGTCAGGCTGATTCTCTGCCGTCTGCACCTCTGCCTGGTTCTCTCCCCTCACCTGGAGGCCCAGGGCTGAAGCTGGGCATAAGCTCCAGTCGGCCTCAGGCCGATGCTGGGCTGCCAGCTGTGTAGGTATCTGGTGAGAGGACTGACGTAGAAGCACACCTCGGGCCCTGCCTCTGTCTGTGCAGGGCTGAGAGCGAATGGGCCGCTAGCAGTAACACTGCAGCAGTCGACCTGGTCTGCTGGTGCCTTCTGTTCTTCGCATGAGGTGTTTCGTGCAAAGCATAATTCAGTGTTATAAGACTGTGCCTCCTTCAGGGTGAAGTGGGTGTCCTCTGCACAGAGGGGTGAGTGTCAGAGGGGGGCAGCGACAGGGAAGCCTGCATGGAGGAGGTGGGCCTGAGAAGACAGGGGGGACTTAAGTGGGCAAAGAAGAAGAAAGAGGAGCACCTAGGAGGTTGGCTGTCGTTGGCAGGTACGAGGGACCAGTGGGAGGCAGGTCTCCAGGGCAGGTGAAAGGCCAGGCACTGGACCGGACGTGCAAATGCCTGAGGCAGGCCTGCAGCCCTGGAGTTTCACCTTCCTCTGTGTGGTTCATCCTATACTGGTGGGGATCTCTGTGGGTCCTGACTCTGGCTTTCCTTCTGCTACTCTCCCTGACCTCGTGGGCACTGTGAGCTTGGTGGGCACAGTTTCCATGGGATACCTCCCTCCAGACAGCCAGCCACCTAGGAGTCAACACTGGCCATGGAAGCCTCAGGCTGCAGCATGCAGTGCCAGCCTGCCTGGGAGTGTGGCTGATACCCCTTGTGGCCAGAAGCCCACTCCATCTCAAAGGCCGGTTCAAGACCAAAGCCATCGGTGTGACGGGGGCTCAGGGGACAACCATGGCATCTGGGATCATTTCTTTCTCTTCTCAGGGTTCACAGCCACCTGCTCCTGAGCTGTCCACCAGTCTGCAATTCCCAGGATGCACTAGACGCTCTCAGGGACCCAGAGCACCTGCCTCACACCCAGTGCTTGGATCCCCACCAAGGCTCCAAGGGGCTGCAGGCCCAACGATGGGCTCCCTCAGCATCCTGGCCCCTCAGGGATTTCCACAGCTTCTCCGCGATGCTCTCACTGACCAGAGGTGAACCCCAAGCCCCTGACTCCCCCAGAACTCTGTTTCCTTCCTGGTATTAGCCTGGAACAGTCTGTTTTGTCCTCTTCCTTTAGCATCGCCTGGTGTTTGGCGCCCCGTTGCCTTTGGGTTCTCCCACCCCTGATGCACTGTGACTTACCCTAGGCTGCTGGCCAGCTTCCCACCCCTCTCTGCCCATTCAGATTTTTTCCAGGATCTCTACCCCTGCAATGCCCCCACCTCTGGTTGGTCTGTGAAGCCACTGGACCAGTGACTCTGAACACTGTCTCCCCAGGCCCTTGCCAGCACCCTATCCTCCTGTCTCTTCTCCCAACTGTCTGGAATCTTTACTGCTCCTTGATGCAGGCCCAGCCTCCCCGGGCATCTGCTGATCGGATAACTCATCCAGACCCTTCCCCACAGGACGCTTGCTGTCTGTAAACCCCTTTATGCCACAGGTCAGGACCAGGGCCAGGAGGCTTCGGCCATGTCGAACTCTCGCGTGGCCCAGTGTTCCAGGAAGGCCCAGAGACCTTTCATGTCCCTTGGTCCAGCTCAGTGACCATGCACGTTGCACTTACTGTCCCTCTGCTGGGACTGCTCTTCTCTGCCCCAGTTTTAACTCAGAAGCAGCTTCCCCGGACAGGCCTCTCCTTGGCAGCTCAGGGCCCTGCTCCTGCAGTGTATCCTTATCTGTTTCATCATCAACTGAGCCGACCTGACCTGTTTTCATGCTTGTTCCTTTACTGGCGGTCTCCTTCACTAGGTTCCAAGCTCCCAGCTCCAGAGTGGCAGGGTCCTTGTTGGTCCCATTTGCTGCCAGAGCAGAGTAGGTGTTTAATAAACAAATGTCGGTTGAATACATTCTGGCTACTAAATACTCCAGCCTGATTCTCATTGCAGACTGGCACATACTCCCCTTTGTATTTACAAGTCATTTCAGACTCCGTCAGGCCTCTGGACCTTTGCACACAGCTGCTGCTGCTGCTGCCAGAAGTCCACAACTGGACTTGTCAAACTCCTATTCAGTCTGTGAAACCCAGCTCAACATCATCTCCTTTGGGGATTTGGCCTCCTTCTCGGTTTCCTTACAACCCCTTCTCACATCCCCTCAGGCCCATTCACCCTGGAGCTTCCCAAGTTCAGGGGCCAGGCCTGACTCAGCATTTGGGGTCCTGGGGCTCGGAGAATATATGCTGAGTATTTCTGGACAAGAGGCTGGGGCCTCACCCCTGCAGGGTCTTCCCACACACCCACTTGCCCCTGGCATCAGCCAGAGTAGGCTTCTAAAAACGCAAATGCCACCCGCTGCTACTAAAAACCACCTCAGAATCCAGACATGGTAGTGCACGGCTGTAATCCTAGCACTTAGGAGGCAGAGGCAAGAAGATCATGAGTTTGATACCAGCCCTGCAACTCAGTGAGACTGGCTTGACAAAATGAAATGAAACACATAACAACAGCAGCAGCAGCAGCAGTCACGGGTGACCTGGCAGTCACGGGTGGCTCCTCCTCCTCATACTTTAACACCCTAGCTCACCACAGCCTCTTGGCAGAGGCTGTCCCCGACCTCCCAGCTGCCCTTGCTCTGTTTGGTTTGTTTTTCTCACCTACTATCACTTCTGGAACTTTCACATGACCTCGCTCTCCTCCCTGACCACAGGCTCCTCGGGGCTGGGCCTTGAGTACCACCTGGGGCCTGGTGCATGATACTTTTCCATAGAGAACATCACCTAACTGATTTCTTCCCATCCCTGAAGAGAGACGTTCGGCAAGGGCTTTCCAGCAAGCAGTCACTAAAAGGGAAGTTCCAGGGGATTCTGTTTATTTCATTCCCCATGGTGCCCTGGCCCACAACAGGGTTAAGTGTGCTGTTCTCACTGGAGCTGAGCCTCCTGAGGCTTCAGAGCCAAGGCCAAGGGCTCTCAAAGCACCGCAGCTCACCTGACAGCAGCATGGGGTCCTTGTCCACAGATTTGCGCACCTGGTCCGACTCCCCTGTCAGGGAGCTCTCATCGATCTTGAGGTCATTGCCTTGGATGAAGAGGCCATCAGCAGGGAGGAGGTCACCTGGAAGGAGGGAGGGAGGTGGGATTAGTGGTCTTGGGGACCAAGAGGTGGAACGTCCGCTAAAGGAGTGATCGTGTGGGAAGGTTCTCCAGCAAGGAGTTGACACCCAGAGCTCTTGGGTACTCCTGAGAACCACACAAGGGCCCACTGCCCCTCTCTGGTGCCAGCCTATCTGCTTGCTCACAGGTGAAAGAGTCACTCACTTCTGCTCCCTTGAACACCTCCCCCATCCACAGCCAGATCAGGAGGGGAGAGGAAGTTCATCTCAGACTCCTTCTGAGGAGTAGAAGTCTGTACAGTGTGGTGTTGAGGAGGCTCCTGACTACCCCAGCTCTGAATTGTGGTTAGCAATGTCTGCTGTGGGTAAAAGTTTGGAGAAGTGGTGCATGATTTCAATAATTCTGAAATCCTATCTCCTTTGAGTAGTGCCCTTCTACCTCCCGAGGGGCTTTAGAGCACAGCCTGCTTGGGGTCGGCCTTCAGGGATGCACCCTTTTCTGGGCCTGTCTTCCTGCAGTTGCCCCTCTGTCCTTCCGCTGCCCAGAACCCAGCTCTAGAAGACTGCTCTGTGGCTGGGACACGTACCGTATTTGATCTGAGCGATGTCCCCAACCACGATTTCAGCCACGGGGATCTGGACCACCTGGCTGGCCCGGACCACGGTGAACTTCTGTTCCTGCTCAATGCGGCTCTGCAGGCCCCGGAACTGTTTCTCTTTGCTCCAGTCATTAAAGGCCGTGACCAACACCACGCAGATGACCGAGAGGAGGATAGCGGCCCCCTCAATCCACCCTGCTTCTGCCTCTCCTTCATCCTCAGCCCCGCCCTGGGCTGTTGCACATCCTGCAGACATCAGGAGGAAGCAGGTAGTTGGGTAAGCTAGGCGGGAGGGCCTCACTGCCTGGATTTCTAGCTCAGCTCTGCTGAGTGACAGACATTAACGACCCAGTGACAAGAGTCTACCCACTCAGCAATCTGGGTGCCAAGTCCCATTCCACCCACCTGTTCCCCTCCTAGGTCTCATCCCCAAAAGAGTTAAAGACACCATGCCACACGGATATGCGCACACCCTCGTTTATAGCAGCAAAGCACGTAACAGCCTACATATCCATCAACAGATGAATGGGTACAAAACGTGGCATTTATATATAATGGAGCACTACTCTGCCATAAAGAAGAAATTGGAGTCCTTTGTAGGAAAACGGGTGCACTTTGAGGCCATGATGTTAAGTGAAAGAAATCAGACACATAAGCTTAAGTATCCCATAACTTATAAGAGAAACCCAAAGTACAAATAATTTTAAGAAACAGGGAAATAGATCCTTTGCAAATGGGAAGGATATGTAGAAATGGAGGTGGGGGAAGGGGAATAAAAAAATGAAGGTGTGTTAAGTACACATACCCACTCCCTAAGATGAATGGAAACATGTATTGCAAAATAAAAAATAAAAGATTTTTAAGTATAAAAAAATAAATAACCC
>NW_022900936.1:71933737-71950800 GCF_012274545.1 Fukomys damarensis | reverse complement strand
GAAAAAAAAAAAAAAAAAAAAAGAAGCTGCTCAGGAAAGAGGGCTTCTAGAACTGCTTCAGAAAGTGGAAACAACGACGGAATAAGTGTATTAGAAGGGACAGGGCTGTTTAGGTGGGAAGTACTTAGAGGGGGTTTACTGGCAATGTGTCTTCTGCTGTGATTATGTTTAAAAATTAAATATTCACCATATTTAGCCATTGTGCCTTGGTTTTCTTATCTGCAGAACGGGGGCGATGACCCCTGTAAGATGGCTGAGGACTCCAGGGGCACCTTCCTGTAGAATGCCCACCTTGGAGAGCACAAGGCAGATGCTCTCAGAGCCAGTGCCTCTTACTCTGCAGCAGAAGTGCACGCACTGCAGCACCCTAGCACCATGGCCCACTGAGGCAGCCTCCAGCCCGACGCTGCTGAGAGGGGCAAGCTGGGAAGGTATCCCATGCAATATGGGCCGTACTGCAACTGCTCTCCCCATCCTGGGCCAGCCAGCATGTGACCTCTCTTCGCCTGTGTGAACTTGGGGGACTAACGTGGCCTCTCTGAACCACAGGCTACTTGCTCACCAGTCAGGTGGGAAATCTACTTCTACGTGGTTACTAGGGCCTGATGTCCCAGGAAGGCCTTCAAAAGCAGAGAATGGGCTGGAGCTCAGTAGAAAGGAGCTTGCTGAGCATGTGCCGGCCCTGGGCTCCATCCCTAGCATCTCAGAGAATCGAAGAAATACAACCTCAGTCCACACATGTTTTCTAAGTCCTTATGGCTCTGCTGGAAGGGAGTTCCAGCAGAGTTCCTGTGTATGCCAGTCCCAGCCCAGAGACAAACGTGCTGTGTGACCTCAGATGAGTGCTGGGTGTCTCTGAGTGGCATCTCACTCCAATGCAGAGTGACACTGGGGGTCACACAATGGGCTGCAGAAGCCTCAGCACCCAGAGTCTGCCCCAGAGTGCTTTCTTGCACAAGGCATTTTTGAGCCAGGGTCTTGCTGTGTAGTTCAGGGTAGCCTTGAACTTACAGTGCTACTCCTGCCTCAGCCTCCTGACTGTTAGGAATTACAGGCATGTGCCACCATGCCCAGCATGCAACTGTTGTGTTTTAACAGGTGCCACAGCGAAACCTGAGGACCCTTTACTAGCTGGGTGCTATCATTTGAATGAATGTGTCCCCAAAGCTCCTGAGTAGAAACTTAATGCCTACATTCATGTGTGGATGGTGCTGGAGTGGGGCTCTGGGTGGTCACTGGGGTGGCCCTGGGATGGCATCAGTGGCTTTACAGGCAGAAGGGAGGCCTGAGCTGGTGCACTTGCTCTGTCTTGCCATGTGACACCCTGCACCATGTCAGGACACAGCAGATGCCAGCACCTTGATACTGGATTTCTCAGCCTCCAGAATCATGAACAATATTTCTTTCCTTTACAAATTACCCAATTAGCAACATTCCGCTAAAATGAATTTAGACCCTGGGTGACCTCTAGCAAATGAACTCCATGCCTCGGTTTCCTCATCTTTAAAATGCAGAAAGCATGGCCCTTCTCTTGTGGACACGAGGACATTTCCACCCAGAGCCAGGCATACTACAGTGCCCAGTGCCACTGTGATCCCCACTGTTGGTCTGCCGCTCAAAGCCAAGGGCTGACCCTGGCTCCTCCCTGGCTGTCGGCAGGGCCCTGCTTCTGCTCCTTTGGCTCCTGCCCTGAGTGGCAGTGGCTCTGAGCCCAAGCACCCTCCAGCGTGGGCCCGGTCTCACCTTCATTGCTCTCGCCAGGCGGGTGGTAGAAGGACAGTCCTAGAGAGATGATGGCCGCGATTTCCAGGATGATGAGTGTCACATCCTGCAGCGCTTCCCACACAAGCTGCAGGAAGGTTTTTGGCTTCTTTGGAGGTATAAAGTTTTGCCCGAAAATCTGCTTTCTTTTTTCCAGGTCTGGAGTAGTACCCGGCAAACCTGTGGACAGAGTTTGGCAAGGTTGGCCTGGGGATTTGGGAGACATGCCTGTGCACCCTTCAGATTGCAGGGAAGTGGGGAAGAGGAGAGAAAACCTCCAGTACCTGGCCCAGGAGCCTGACATTTCCACATGCCTTGGACTGGGTAGGCTCCTGTAATGCCAGAAAACCAAGCAGGGGGCTGAACAGTGGCCGCAAGAGATACAGGTGCTCCTGGGCTCGCAGCGGGGTTCCACACTGACAAACTCATGACAAGGTAAAAAGAACACAGGTTGAGCGTGCATTTTTTGGTTTGTTTTGTTTTTTTGTACCGGGGACCTTGTGCTTACGAGGCAGGTGGCAGAACCACTGAGCTAAATCCCTGGCCCGGTTGAAAGTGCATTTTGTACACCTCATCTTCCAAACATCACAGCTTGATCCAGGCCATCTGAATGGTGTTCACACACTTACATCAACCTGCAGTTGGGCCCAGCCCCTAACACAGCCTGTTCTATGGTAAAGTGTTGACTTAGTCCCTGGAATTTATTGAATATCGTTCCGAAGTGGAAACCAGAATGGATGTATGGGTGTTGCTTTCCCACCCTTGAAAAGCTGACATGCAAGTCCATCCATTCCAAACTGGTGGCTATCTGCATATCCATAGCCCAGCCCAGCCCTGTGAGTGTAACATCATCTGGGAAGACAGTCTTTGCATTAAAGGTCCTGAGACAAGTCTGTCCTGAAGGGTGCAGTGACCCTCGGGGTGACACTGACACAGACGCAAGATCCATGTAAAGGTGGACGTGGAGACCACAGCGAGGCAGCCATGAGCCAAGGAGCATCGGGAGCCATCAGGACCAGCAGGCAGGGAATGATTCCCCAGAGCCTAGGACCAACCCTGCCAGTGACTTGACTGGGCTTCTGGCCTTCAGGCTGCGAGACAGCAGCTGCTTGGGTGTGGTAATAGGGCTACAGCAGCCAGGGAGGTCCCAGCCCTGTGCACCTCACACTGTGCCCTCGCTCCTGTCCCATCTCAGCTCCCCTCCCAGCCTGACAGCACAGCGCTCTGAGCCTTGGGATATCACGAGTGTTGCATAAGGCAACTCATGCAGCCATCAACCACTCGCCCAGCGACGACAAAGGCAGTACTGGAGCCAGGACCAAGAGCCTTCCAGCAGAGGAGTCTCCGAGGTCCTTCCTTCTCTGCATCAGGCTACAGCGAAAGCCAGGTGCAGCCCTGTGCTGGAGCCAGAATGGAGCAGTAGGGCCCCACTGCCACTCCTAACCCTCCATTTCCAGAAACTCCTCCAGCCTCCCGTGCTCCACAGTCCTGGAAGTGCTCCATTAGCTCAGGATAGAATCTCCAGCTACCACTCCAGCCTCAGGATCTGACTTCCGATCTATGACTGCAGCCTCTTCTTTCACTGTTTGGCTTCGTCCCAGCCAAACCAGGAGAGTCCCAGTTGGCACCTACTTTCTCCCGCCACCATCTGCTCACGCGGTACCCTCCACTGCTATTCCATGGTCCCCCACTGGCTTGTCTGCGTGTCTCCCCTAAACTCACTTATACCAATGTATGGGCGGTGACCCACTAATGAGTCCAGGCAAAGCACAGCCCTTACAGGGGACACAGGTGCGTTGACAGAGAGGCAGCTCTAGGGAAGACTACTGGCGTCACTCGTCCACAACGCCCCTCGGTGCTCCCCCTGGTGCCCGTCCTCTTTCCATGTTATCTTGTGCCACTCTGAGTGCTTTCTTTTCCATAGTAAGGGTCCTGGTAGATGTGTACCTTTGCTCCTTTTAAGCCAGGGAGAGCTCTTTCTCCGTCTACACAGTACACAGTGTGTCCATTCTCAGCCTCTCTGCAAAGCAGCCTTCACATCCTGTCCCAGATGCCAGGTCCAGGGACTCAGGATTCTCCCAAGTTCAAGTGCCCAGGCTGTGTTAAATGTGTGGCTGCAGCCATTCACCCACTGAGTCCACTAGTAACTGTAAGCTGAGCTGCTGGGGCTGCTTCAGCCAGCAGCAAAGAACACTGGAACACTCATCTTGCTGCCTTTTCCCCGCTGCTTGCCTGGCAGGTCAGCACTGAATCTGCAGTTCTCCCTTGGAGCTGCACCAGAGGACTAGGTGATGTACACTGTGCCTAGAGATTTTCATCTTGTTTCTCTTGTCTTTCCTTTGTCTGGATTTCCTCACTTAGATTATTTTAAATTTTATGTGAAACAAAATTTTCTAAACTGCTTTGAAGGCAATTTCAAAATAAAGCAGGGGTATTGGGGTCAGGGCTGGGTTAGCAGTCACTGTTAAGGAGGGAGAGGAGGGGATGAAGACATCAGAAATGCAGCTCACTCTCTGTCCTGGTAATTAGGGCAGGGGCAGGGGTCTCCATTCCCACATGTGGGGTGCCTCCTGCCAACAGCCTGGGTTCTACTGAAAGCCCTGGAGGGTGGAAGGCTCAGTCAATGTGTTCTCTTCTTTGATGATGACCAGCCCGTTTCCTGAGTGGACTCAGCAGATCGCTCCCTTTCTGGGGGGCCTGAGGCTGGAAATGAATGAAACTCTGCTAGTGCTTCAAGAGTGACACCACTCTTCTGCCACCTCACACAGATGTGCAGAGTCCTGTGACACTGAGCTGTTCAAACAAATGCCCCACGGCCCCAAGGGTGACCCCACCTGACTTGGCTGATATGAACCCCTGACCAGGGCCAGCTGGGGCTCTGCAGCTCTGGGACACTCAGGACATTTCAGATGAAACCATGACGAGTGCTTCCCAGGAGAAAGCCTCAGGGACATCACCGCCCTGCCAAGGGCAAAGCTCGAACCAGACCAGGCCAGGGAGGCATGAAGGGGAGCTGTGCAGCTCAGCATGTGAGAGGCTGTTTGTACAAAGAGTGGCCATGTACTGGCACACAGCCTAGGCACATGTAGGTGCATGGCACAGGCCTGTGTGGAGGTGGCCATGGCTGTCCCATGCCCTTTGGAGGCCAGAGTGGGCAGCTTACAAAGGCTTCACTTCCAGGACTTGTTAAATTCATGATGTTCCAGGATAAAATAGTAAAATGGGACAGAAGACTTGGGGCTGCCTCTCAGGGCCGTGTCCCCGGGGCAGCTAACTTCCCTCTCTGGGCCTCAGTTTCCTCTCGGGTGACATCTCAATAACCTTATTGCTACCACACAGACTTACATAAGGCAGGGCTCTGCTGTGCTCACAGAGTGCTTGTCACCTGGTGAGGATGTACTTAATGTCACCGCTGTTGCTATGGTGGTGACCCAGTGACCTCCAGAGAGCTTTCCGAAGTCTTAACACCCTACTGTGGGGCTCTGGCTGAATCAGGCTGGGTCATATCCTGGGCCTCAGGGCTCCCCGGGAGCTCCCCAAGGCTCCCCATGTACAGCCAGGAAGTTAGTTATCCCTAAGCACAGAGCTCCATGTCACCTGCCCTGCCCCAGTCTGAGCTGCTCACCTGGGAAATGAAGTCCAAGTTCTCCACGGCCCCTCCCAGCCTCCTGGGGTGGACCCAGTCCCTGCCCCGTGTTGGAATAAGCCCTCCTGGGAGATGGGATACAGGCTCGGGCTGAAGAGCCCCTGGCCAGGGAGAAGAGCAGAAAAAGAAGCATATTGCTAGGTGCTTTAAATGCACTGCCCCTTGGAGCCTCCACTCACTGGGCACAGTGGCTTCTCTGGTCACATAGAAGTGTGGGTGGGAGAGCCTGGGCCCGCCCTGGAAGCCCTCACTTTCTCCTGCAGGGAGTAATGGGCCTGTCTGACCATCCTCCCCGATAGGGTATGGGCTTTCCTCAGGCTCACAGCTCCCCAGAAGCAGCAGCAGAGGTTTAAGTGCTGTGGGCTGAGCTGCAGGTGGACCCAGATCAGGCTGAGGGGAATGTGGATCAATGCTCTGACCCTGTCTTCTACTGGTGGCTACAGGGGGCTGGAGAAGGAAACAAGAAAGAAGGGGAGAAAGAAGACCAGAGGGATAAATTCAGACAGCATGAGGCCAGGAACCCACCCTCCAGGCCAGCTCTGACCATGTCCCTGCTCTGCTCCACAACCTGCCATTGCTCCCTGTTCCCTGCACTACTGTCCAGCCCTTCACTTACAGTGGCCTCTCTGATTGTCCCAGTGTCTGCTACCTCACTCCCATGGCACATTCATCTCTCTCCTACCAAGCCAAAGGCCCCACGTACCCTGGCACCTGTCTGCCTTGATCCTGGCTAACGAGGTCCTAGCCCTGGATCCCATCATTCCTCTGGCACCAACCTGCTTGGTCTCCAGAGATGCAGATGGAGCTCACTGCCTCCTACCAGAAGCCTTCCTTGGTTTATGCAGCCAGAACAAGCTGCCCTTCCCTTTCCTGAGCCTTTGTACCAATCTCATCATTCATTCCCTTTCACACAGGGGTCAGGGTCTGGGGTCAAATGCCAATGGAGAGCCACCCTTTGCTGTCACCACCTCCGATGCCACCAACCATGGCCTGGGAAACCACTGGTGTCAGTGCACAGCAGGACGTTCCTCCTTCCTCTCCTCTCAGGGGCCATGGTGAGGTATGATGCTGAGGCTGCCCAGAGGCCCCTGCACAGTCAGAGCCTCAGTGAACCTGGGCTTCACAAGCCTCTTTGGGCAACAGCCCTGGGTGAGCCTTCCGTGTGGTCTGGTGTGTCTGAGCAGCCACCAGAAGTCCAGGACAGGCTTCACAGCATGTGGATCACATGTACAATTTACGATCACAGTCATGGTAGTGATAGTCATCATGTGTAGGGTGCAAGGGGACCTGGAGACCTCAGGTATCTCAGGTACACGGTGGCCTGGTGGGGTTCGCTATAGATCCAGAGTCTCTGATCACCACAGTGGTCATGGGGAAGGGAGCACACTTCCTATTCTCAGGCAGATCTGGCATCTGGCCATGCACGTGCCCACACAGAAGCGGCACACGGTCCTGCCCACAGCACTTGGCCATGGCAGTGAGTATGCACGGCCACACCCTGCACAATCTCTCCGTAGGCCCTGGGACACGGTGTCCACGTGTGCACACTTGTGCATGGATATGAGCAGGAGCAGGCACGTGAGAGTGGGATGCCTCTGACCTGACTGTGTGCGGCTTCCATAGACGTATGTCCACCACTATCTCTTCCCTGAGTCAGGTTGAATCCAAGCCTTCCTCTGCATGGGGATTCCTTGGGGTCCAGAATCTCCACCCCAGCAGGGAGGGGAGATGGTCTGATGGAAAGAGAAAGCGGTTGCTGTGGGATCTGGTTAGAAGCTTCAGAAATATCTGTTATGGTTTGTATCTAGATGACTCCCAGCCTCGAGTGCTCACAGGCAGGGGTTGTGAAAGGTGACTAGATTACGCAGCATCTCAGCTGACATGCTGTTAGGAGGGGAGGTCTGATTGGAAGAGATGGGTCATGCTGGTGTGACCCAGAGGGTCCATCTCTCCTCTCAGCTCCTCCCTTGACTCTCTCTGCTTCCTGTCCACCATGCCACGGGCAGCTTTCTTCTACCAGACCCCTCTGCCATGCCCTTCCAACAAACCGTGAACTGAATTGTGAGCAAAAATAAACTTCTCCTTTAAACCATGGGTATCAGGTATTTGCCCAGCAATGAGAAAGTAACTGAAACAACATCCATTATCTGTACCAAGGGATAGGGGGCTGTGAGTAGGGTTGATGGACAAAATATAGGATGCCCACATACATCTGTGTTTCAGAGAAGTAGCAAATACTTTTTTTGTATGAGCTGTGTCCCATATAATATTTGGGACACACTACTATTAAAATTATTTGTTGTTTATCTGAGATGCAAATTTCACTGGATGCCGTATATTTTTCTTTGTGAAATCTGAAGACTCTACCCCTAAGATTCCCCTGGTCTCTCCCAGTAGTTCTTCCACACCATTGGAGCAGGATAAGACCTACAAGCAGCCAGGCTCAGCCCCCATTGGACAGGTGGGAAAACTGAGGTCCAGGGACACAGAAGTGACTTGACCCAGGTGGAGGGTGATCCAGCTGCAAAGCCACAGTGGACTCCTACAACACAGCCCTAGCCCTTCTCACCACTCTTGGAGATGGAAGGGAGAATTCTCATCCCAAGGAACTGAGCTTTATCACACACACAGATTATGGCCATTTCATATTTTCTGTCTCTCCGCCTACCTCCCTAAAGACATGTGATTCAGCCTGTCCCGAGGCAACCTTTGTCTCAAACTCCAGAAGAACTGAGGACAGAAAAGCCTGTCTTCTCCTGTGGAGGGGTCTTAGTCACTGAAAACAAGGATCACAGAGCCATTCCCTAACCCTGGTAGGGGTGGCGTGCTTGCTTGAGCCTCCCTGGCTGAGCATCAGAGGTGGAAGGGGACCTTGGACAAATGGTGCCCTCTCCAAGCCTCAGTTTCTCAGCTGCAGATTGGGCCTAGGGGTAACCCATCTTGTCTTGCTGGGGTTGATAAAGGAAAGTGGCCCACAAGGTGGCACCAGGAACCCAGGAGAATATCCTCCTCCCTTGACCTCACGTGCTACCTGCACTCTGCATCTGCCACAGGGGCCGTGTTGTCTTTTCAGTGTCCTGTGACCTCAAGTGACCCCTTCAGGGATGCAGGACCAACCTTTCTGCCATCTCCCCCATCTACGGGGGCTGCAGCCTGAGGAGCACCAACATGACCTTACGTGACCATCAGCTGGTACATGTGTTTCCAATTATACTTTCTCATCTGTTCAGGAAGATGGGAAGTATAAACTTCATTTTGTAGTGGATAAACTAAGGTAAGAAGAGAGGTAAGAAGTCTTACGCAGGGTCACACGGTCAATGCCCAGATTTGCCTGGGTCTCTGAGGCTCCACACTGCACTCTTTCTGGGCCTTGGCAGACTGCTTGTGTTAAGACCCAGTGCTGAAATTAAAGCCAACAACTTTGCCATTCTCCTGTCACTCTCAAGATAGTCTTGCTGTGAACAGAGACTTGGCAATGGGTGAGAGCTGCCTCCCAGAGATGCCAAACACCTGAAGGAAACTGGGAAAACTTACTCACCAGGCTGGGTGTTGCTAAATATTTGTGTTGTCAGTGTGATGTGGGTTCCTCCATTAGCATAAATGAAAGTCTCATATTTTGAAGAAAAAAAATCCACAGGCCCTTTGAAAGCTACATTTTTAGAAAAAAAAATGTCTTTCTGTCTTTGCAAAGCAAGTAGGCCAAATAAATGGTGGTTTAGCTAGCCCATAACAGTAAGAAAGTGAACCCATTTAGATGTACCAATGTAGAAAGCTCTCCACGACAAACTGCTGAGTTGCAGTACAGTATGTACAGTGTGATTCCGTTAGGTAGAGCAGAAAAGTCTAAAAAACACTGTATTGTCTATGGGTTCATATTTGCAAATGCACAGCACAAGGTCTGTAAGGATCTTTCCTCGATTCCCGAAGTTAGCAGGTCCAGGAAAAGGCAGCCCAACTGGCTACAGTAGCCAAGGACTAAGATGGTCAGCATTGCAGAGAGTGTTTTACCTTTGGCTGGGAGAATGTGTTTATGTTTTATTCAGCTTCCAGGGGGAGTCAGCAGTTCTATAAAAAGGTGAGATTTACTTCTATGTGACTTTTGGATGGAGCAGACTTGGGGACAGACTCCTGGATTCAAATCTTGGTTTCCTACTGGCTACCTGTGGGTGCTGGCCCGAGTTGCTCTCTGCACCGTGGCTGTGGCTCTCCTTATAGAGGCTGTGGGGCTAGAATGAGGTGGCCGGGATGATGAGCTGGCCCAAGCAGGTGATCAGTGTGACACAGCTGGCTCTTTGCCTGTGTCTCACTGGGGTCTCTCCTGGTGTATGACACTACGATCTCCTGATGCACGGCCTCTAAGCCTGCCGTACTAGCCAGCAACCCTCCTCTGTGCAAAGTGCAGCTCACTCCAGATTGCCCGCTCCCTCTGCTGCCTGTGCCCTGGGCCTGGTGCTGTCACCACTCACTCGTCTTATGGTTTCAGTAGCCCTGCTCCGGCCCCTGCTCCCGCTCTCAGTCTATCTCTACCCAGCAGCCACGGGGAGCTTTACTGCATCCAGGGTCTCCCCCTGCACACGAAGGCCCCCGTCCCCTCCCACCACTGTGCTCCAGCAACACCAGCCTCCTTCTGAGGTAGAGCAACCTTTGTTCCCTCTGCCTGGAAGCTCTTCCTTGCTGTTGTAACTAACTTAGGCTTCTAACAGCTGCAACCCTTCCTAGCTTGCACTCTTGTTTTGTTTTGTTTTTCCTTTTTGGTACTGGGGATCAACTCAGGATCTTGTGCTTGTCAGGCAGGTGTGGTGCCACTGAGCTACATCTCTGGCCTTTAGATCGCGCTCTTGTGAATGCTCTCATAGCCTCCCTTGTGGCTGTCTCGCCCTCTCTCTTTTTACTTTCTATGTAGTTCAGTTGGCCTTGAACTCACTATGCAGCCTGGCCTGGATCTCATAGTGATCCTCCTGCCTGGGATGACAGGTGTGCGCCACTACCCCCAGTTTCATTATTTCTGTCGCTGTTAGTGCTGCCCGCCTTTCTTACATTCGGCTCCTTTGCTGGCTCCGAGCTCCATGAAGGCTATCCTGCGCTGTCCCCATCTGCAATGGTGCAGATGCTTGAAGTGGAAGCAGTGGCTTCTCCTAGCCATGCCGGTGAGGGCAGGAAGGTGGTGAGCACAGGCAATGCCCACTCCCGGACAGGCGTCTTCAGGCTGAGTGGGCAGCGGGGGCAGGCTGCTCAGTCTTCTCTGTGTCAGACACGGGTCACACAGCAAGCACCTCGGGAGCTCCTGTGCCCTCCATGCTGACAGAGGGACAGAAGCGCCTCCAGTCAGCCAGGAAGAGATGCGAGTTAACACACACTGCCAGTCTTAGCCTCAGCCTGGGAACTTCCTATCTGGTTGCCTGAAATTCTGGCTGGGGGGCGGGGCAAAGGTGTCAGTGAAACCCAATATCAGAGTAAGCACCCGAGCAGACTCACTAGAGCAGGACACATTCAGAGGAAGTAGGGCCGTCTTCATTTCTGTGTCAGTGGCTCCTCCTCGCTCTTAAAAAAAGGTAGCACGACGCCCAGAAGCACTTCCTACTGAGTCTCTCTCCAGCTGAGAGGACTCGTAGGAGGCAAGGAGGAGGGTTGAGGGGAGACACAGAGAGAGGTACAAAGCAACCAGAAGACCACGGGAGACCCAGGGAGCAGTGGGTAAGCAGGGGCTGGCATAGAAGAAGACTGGAAGCTGTCTCCATCATGCTGGAGCCTGTGAGCTGTGCAGCATGAGGTCCCACAGTGCCCAGGATGAAATGAAGGGAGGGGATGGTCTGGATGTATACACCATGGTGACACTCACAGTGCCACCAAACCCTTACTGTGTGTGCATCATGTCACTTACTTCTCATGGTTTCCCTGTGACATCATTTTGTTAATCACATTTTATAGCTGGGGAAACTGAAGCATGGTGATGTAAAGATAGCTATCCTCTGGTTTTCCACTCCAAGTCCATCTGAACTTGGGAGTCCCAGTCTTAATCCCTGTGTCGCATCCTCCAGAATAGGGGCCTGAGCTTCTCACCATCCATGCCCTCAGGAAGGTGCTGGGAAAGTGTGAGGAGCAGTGCTATTCTAGGGGCCAAAAAATGAAAGGCCCAGGGAGAGGGAGAGGCCAGGTCGAGTCACTGAGGCAGCTGGCAAACCCCTGGGTGGTCTGTGCAGGTGCCTTGCCCCCGGAAGGGCCATGTTCACAGCCTTCCAGCAGCTGGCTCCTCAATCCTGCCCACCTAACAGGCACTTGGCCTCGGGCTTAAGGAGCTCTGTGGAGTCAGCTAGACCTGAGCTTGAACCTGGCTCTGTAACTTTTGAGTTATGTGATCTTAAACAATTACCTAAACAGATCTGGGCCTTGGTTTCCTCATCTATAAAATGGAGGAAATGGTACCAACTTGCTTTGCAGAGTCGGAGGACTTAAATAATGTGCATGGTGCACCCTGAATGCAGCAAAATCCCTCAGCAATGGAAGCCACAGCTGGTGTCCTTGCTATCTCACCAGCAGTAATGAGCACCTCAGCCCCACAGCCCTTCCTGACTTTTTTTTTTTGAGACAGGGTCTCACTATGTAGTTGAGACTGACCTGGAACTCACTGTGTAGTCCAGGCTGGTCTCGAACTCACAGTGATCCTCCTGCCTCAGCCTCCCGAGTGCTGGGTTTACAGGCGTGCGCCACCACGCCCAGCTTCTTCCTAACTCTTGAATGTGCTCACCAAGTCCCTGTCTTAAACCTACAGGCTCCATCTGCTTGGGGCTATTTGGGAATCTGGGATGTCACTAGGTCCCCCCATACAGGGGTCCCCAAAGTGCTGAGAGTTATTCAGACCCTGCCACCACAGCCTTGTGCCCTAGGGGTGCACACTGCGGTGTAGCTCATGTGTTCCTTGCGGAGATCGCTGAGGGGTGAGCTGCCTGCAGCAGCACCCAGCACACAGCACCTCTTGTCTTGGGTCTACTCTTCCCTGTTTACTGCCCCTGGGTACCCACATGATCAGACACCAAGGTCCATAGGGAGGGCTGTGCTATGCAGAAGCCTGGGCCTGCTTCCCATACCGCTGCTCTCTGCTCAAAGTCTCTGCCTCCTCTGCACTGAGGGGCTGGGAGCGGCTCTCAAAGCACATTTCTTGCTCAAAAATTCTGAGATCCTCCAGCGTACGTCTCTTGTAATTGTATCATTCACTCATGAAGTCATTAGCCTTTCATGAGGGGCCTTCCAAGGCCTCTGGGTCAGCACTGTGGCCCCGGCACCCAGCCAAGGTGCAGGCTGACTGAGGACAGATATAGAAAGGGGGCCCCACCCGAGGCTGTGGGGGCCCTGCTGAAAAAGACACTTTGGTGCCAGCCTCTGGGGCAGATGTGCCTGCTCCCTTCTCTTGGTCTGCCTGGCCACCCCTCTGGCAGGGAAGAAGGCTGTAGTCTTCTGCTGGAGTCCATTCATCTTTCACTCTCTCATTCACTAGGTTATGACCCAGCACTCTGTGAGCAGGGTTGGATGCTGGCGGGCAGACAGGTCAGCTCCCACCCTTCCTCAATTTCAGATGGCTTCTTGGGCAGTGCTACTATGACACGCTGTCTGGAAGTCTTTCAGGAGCAAGTGGGATCTGCCCAAATATCTACAATAGCACTTAATTTTGATCTCCAGGGATTTGAACCCTGTGGTCATAGCATCCAACAAATAGCCTGGGCTCCCGACATAATACTGTCCAGCGTGGGCCCTGAGGCCAGGAGTTTACCTTCTTTGGGCTTCCTGGACTCTATGAATGGGAGACAGTGCACAGCACACAGCACCGGGCAGAGGAGGCCCCTGGTAAATAGCACTTTCAGGTGCCAGCTGCAGGAGGCATTCCCTGATTCAACTGCAGAAGGGCAAAAGCTGGCCTCCACTCCAAGGAGGGGAAACTGAGGCTTGGTGAGGTGAAACCACGTGTCTGAGCACATGCAGTTAGCAGCCAGGACCAGAGCCCGGCTCTGCAGACACCAGGGCTGTGGTCTCAGGGTCACTTTGTGCTGGCTCATCTGCACACGCTCCGCGAACCTACGGGCCCTTCGCAATGCTGCTGCCCTGCACTACGTGGTTGCTTTGGTAAAGGGCAACGGCCACTTATGTTGCTGCCCACTTGACAGAGCAGGGCTAGTACCTCTTCTGCCTCTTTCAGTGGTCTCTTTACTTCCTGGGGCCTGGGTGGTGGGGAGCACAGTACTGGGGCTTGGGGAAGATACAGGAGTGTGCAAGGCCCAAGTGACACACAGGCCACAGCCCAAAGGGGGAGACAGCAAGAGCAGGCGCCATGGCCACGAAATCCATCCGTGACCTGTGGCAAAAACTCACTGAGGTCCCCATAGAAAATGGCTGAAGTGTGGCTCAGAAGGGTGCTGTTGGGAGAGGGCACTTCTAGCAAGCTGTTTCTTTTTGCTAATTCTAAGCACTAGAGAAGACACATGTGTGTGTCTGGCTTCAGAAATCCAGATTCTTGGGTGCCTGAGGACTCAGAGGCCTTTGGTTATCCTGTGGTGGTGTTCCTGCGGGAGGTGAATCACCCTCCTTTCAAAGAGAAAGGATAAGGTCTCAGGCTGCACAGAAGTAAGACTCTGGGGAGCTGGCTACAGAGCTGTCTTTACAAGTGGGAGGAGACTCAGGACATTCCTCTACCTCTGCCCCTGTTAATGGACAGTTTGTGGAGGGGGGAAGCTGTAGGCCTGGCCACCCATGGAAAAACAGACAGCTCTGAGGCCAGCTTGTGACCTAGTTTGCCAGACAACGAACTCCGTGAGGAGGCTGGCCGAGACTGTCCTGTGACCTAGAACAGAGCTCGGCACAGAGGTGCTCACTAAGTAGTGAACACCTAGCTGCTGGCCACAGCTCCTGCATCAGAAAGCAGCACGCTCCTGAAGCCCTTCCCCAGGTAAGGAGCCCGATACTGCTATGCACAGCTAGGCTTGTCAAGAAAGTAATCAGAATCTCTCTCAAAATAGCATTCATCATAATAATTTCTCACTAATTCAAATAAGGGAACAATAATAAGGTGATTTTGCTTTGTAAAAGAGCTCTCCTTTTGTCATCTGAAGGACCACAGAGGGAAAGGCTGACGATTCTAGATCTCAGATGGTTCACACCTCCACACGTTAAGGTCAAGGGTCAGCGCTCGCATCTCCATCCCTGCCGCTGCTCCTTTCTCTTTTCTTCTGGACTTCAGTGGCCCAGACTGAAAGCCCCAAATGCTGCTCCCAGGACAGGAGGAACATTCTCCATCCTGTGATGTGCTGTGACTGACGAACAGGGCTTCCTGGAGGGGAGTCTGGGCACCGGGATGGATCAGTGCTGCCACAGACGTGGCCTAGCGCAGAGTACTGGCGAAGCCTCTCGCCCTGTCTTCTCCTCCTTTCAGTCTCTCTACCAGAGGGCAGAGCTGCAGTTTGTCCGGGTCTCTAACTCAGCAAATCGAAGGCCAAACTCATTTCCTGCGAATACGCTCTCTCTTACACTGATTGTACTGATCAGTCCCCAGTGCCTCTGCAGTGAGCTTCCTCCTCCCTGACTCACAGCTTTCTCGCCTGTGATGTGCTGTTCTCGTTTTCCTGAGGAGCTGCTGTGGACTTTCACTCCGCTGCTCTGGTACCTGCACTGGTCCCAAATGCTTTCCAGATAGTGCCTTATGTCCTCCGACAGTCACACCTAGTCCTGCTCGATCATTCCTTCCCTTGCTTCTCATCTCTGTTCATGTATTTGCCCAATAAGCATTTGATATTGGCCATATTCAAGCTGTTGGGTGTGTGCTGTCCTTGGTGAGCACAAGTACAAGCTATGCAGAGCTCCTGCTCTGAGCAGCCGGTGGTCCTGGGTGGTGAGAGCAGAGTGAGTGAGATATCTACAAACTTCATTTTGCCCTCATCTTCTGTCTGAAGACTCTTTCCTTCCACTTGCAGCTCTTCCTCCAGGCCCGGCAGGTTACTCTGAGTGTCTGCCCCACTGTCCTCTCTGCTGTGTGCTGACCACTCTAAGTGTCATGGGTGCTGGGTCTGCCTCCCTCTGTCCCTTCCCACCAGCGTGAGCTCCACCTCAGCCTGTGTAAACTGTCCACACACAGCAGAGCCTCAACAAGACAGACTGGACGCCTCCGCGTACCCCGCTTCCCTCAGAGGTGCCATCTGTCCACCTATCTCTACACTGGGCTTAGAGCCGCACTGCCTGCTCCTGCCATCACAGGCCAGGTAACTCAGCCTTCAGGGGCAGGAGTTTCCCTACCTGTAAAATGGGTTTTGTAACGGCACCTCCGCACAGTTACTGTGAGGAGGAGACCAGTTAATAACATAGGTGAATGTGCTGAAAATACCGTTTAACACACGGTAAGCTCACAAAGTGCTCTGGTTAAGTTTTGGAAATACAGCATTTGCCTTCTGAGCCTGAACCTGTCCTAAGTGTGTTTGGAATTGTTACCCTCTCCTGCTCTTGTCTATGGTGAGCTTTTCTTGCCCGCCCAGCAGGGCTGCATTCCTGGTCTTATAGAGAAGGAAGGTGGGTGGACAGACACTGCTGTCTGGGGCAAATCACTGTCCCCCACCTCAGCAGGTTGTACCTGCCTAGCAACCACAATGGACACCTCCATAAGTTTAGGGAGACATGATGTCCCTGACAAACCCTTAAATCACATTCCTTTGAGTTCTGCTCAGCCTGAGAACCAGCAACAAACACAAAATGAGCAGCACACAGCACCAAGACTTCTGGGGTGCACATCACTGCTAAGAACTTGGGGCTGGGATCCCACCATAGCCCTTTGGCAGGCCAGCCCTTCCTGGGCAGTGTGAGGAGCCTTCCCCTAGGTCTGGGTTCAGAAAACGGTCTGGCCACATGGTCACTGGGTAGAACACGCGTCCTCGTAGACCCCAGCCTCTTCCGGTCGACAGTCAGGGATTTGGTGCCTGCCTGGCAGCCCTGAAGAAGAGCAAGCTGAGTGCTGAATCACTAGCTTGCTTGCAGGCCCCTTCATCTGGCCTCTGTGCCCTCCCCTACATCCTACCCACACAGCCCCACGGTCCCACTGCTGCCCACAGGCCCTGCTGTCCTCCAGGTCTCCACTGCTTCCCAGCCCAGTCCTCATCCAGGACACCACATCCTCACGATCTCCACCATTCCCCATGTGTGGCTTTTTGTTTGCTTGACCCTCGTACTTGAACACTAGCCCAATGAGGGCAGAGGCATTTCTGCCCCACTCCCTAGTGTATCCACTTCTGGGGCCCACAGCTGCGCCTGGCACATGGTAGGTGCTCAGGAACAGTCTACTGTGTGGAAGAATCACAAAAAAATGAGTCTCCTGGGCTGGGGTGCAGCTATGGGATCAAACACATGCTTAGCATGGGCAAGGCCCCAGTTCAGCAGCAATGAAAGAAAACTTTCCCTAATATTTGGCACTTACTCAGGCTCCCTTTGTTTCCAGTTTTACATAAGGGAAGTGGGCCAATCCCCTTAATCCCTGTACTGCTTGGTGTGATTTCTGCTATGGGCAACTGTGCAGATATTTAGAGCAAACAAGTAAAATACCCATTAATTGGGCCAGGGATTTAGCTCAGTGGTTCCACCGCCTGCCTTACAAGCCCAAGGTCCCATGTTCGATCCCCAGTACAAAAAA
>NW_022900936.1:71929889-71933615 GCF_012274545.1 Fukomys damarensis | reverse complement strand
CCAAAAAAAAAAAAAAAAAAAAAAAAAAAAAATCCATTAATGAAAAACATGCTAGCAAAAAAATCACCCCTGGCACTTTTCCGGGATGAAACCTTAGTAGAAAGCTGGCATCATGTGTTCTAAGAGGATCTGAAGTTTAGGATACACAGAGTAAGGAGGGGGAAAATTATCCACGATCGGAGGTGTGGAGTACACTAGAGGAGCAGGGGCCTCGGCCAGACGAGGCCACCCTGCAAGTGGATCATGTCTGTAAGACGGTGATGACACTGAGGAGAGGTCCTAAAAAGGGGCACATGGTCCCTGCCCCAGAGCTTGCAATTCGACTGCAGGGCTGGGCCCACCTACTTCAGGGATGTCACCATCAGCCTCCCACAAGGTGGCTGCACTGCCTTTATGACAGGAGATGGCACTTGTTAGGAAAATCTGGGGCATTTTTGGGTTGGGTAGCAGCAGAAAAACTGGCAGTTCCAGATCAAACAGTCAGTAGTCCCGGGAAGCAGAACATGAGAGGGAGCCCTCTGCGGCCTGGCTTTGCGTTCACTGCAGCTGTCAAAAAGTGAGGCTCCAAACCCCTGGTTCACTCACTCACTCAGAATCCCCCAGTGGCTGGGTAATTAGATCTCCCAGGGCTTCAGGAGGAAGCTGGCTGCTTCTCGCCAGCCTGAAACCTTGCTCAGCCTAGGTGCCCCAGAGGTTAACAGTACGGTCAATGGCAGGTGTGTGCTTCTGCCTGCCAAGGCCACAGACCCTCAGGACCCGGGCATCTCCCCCAGGACTCAGCTGTTGGTGGGGTCCAAAGGGGCATAGCTTTCCTCATCAGGGACAGAGGGGATGACAGGGGAACCTGGCAGGGCAGGGACATCACTATTGACCAGGCCAAATGAGACCCTCTGAGGTCTCTGCAGTCCCCAAACTGAGCTGGCCTGGGGCTTCCAACAGCAGCGGGGTAGATGGGGAGCCCAGTTCACATGCGTGCACCCATACCGGCACAGACTCACTCAGGCTGTCATCAGTCCCACTTCCTGGGAACCGCTGCCTGCTGGAGCGTCAGAGGCAAAGGAAGCACCCCTGCCTCCGGGAGGTGTAGAACCCGTAGCCTGGGATGTGTCTAGTGATCTCTGAGAGGTGCTGAGCTGTCTCTCAGGGGAAGGGAAGCCCTTTGGCCCTTCTGGAGTCCAGCCAAAGTGTGGGAATCCACAAAGCTTTCCTCAGTGCTCAAAGGTCTGCCTTGGCAGGATTTTTTTTTTTTTTTCCTGCAACGGGGCACACCCAGGCCTCTGCTCCATGTGCTGTTCCTGAGACCTGCCAGTGTGTTACCCCTTTTTTCACACTGAACACTCAATGGCATCTCAGTGGCACTCAGTGGCTCTCTCTCCTGATGGCTCCAGGTTCCAATAGATTATGGGGCTCTCTTTTAGACACTGTGGTGACCCTAGATGTCCACCCCCAGGAGGAGAATGAGGGGAGCCAGAGGACAGGGGAAGCCACAGGACTGCAGGAAAGCGCTGCTCTGTCACCTACTTGTGTGAACTTGGGCCAACTCTCTCTGGGCCTCGGGTCCTTACTATAGAATAGGAGGCTGAGGGGCTTAGCCCCCAGGGCAGCTGTGATTCGAGAAGAGATCAGGAAGCTTATAGGCAGGCCTGGGAGGGTGTCTGACAGAGCCCAAGAAATGCACACAGGGGACCCAAAGACACCAGAGAGCAGAGCCCACTGTTACCACCCTCTGAGGGGAGTTCTCAGGCACTCACAGGCCAGAAGGGTCAGGTTTGAGGTTTGAGGTCCCTTCTTCTGGGAAGCCCACCCTGATCCCTCATCTAATGCTGTCCTCATACCACTTCCCACCTGCTATTTTCTTGCTCATTACTTTGTTTCTGTGAGCTTTTTTCTGGGCTTTTGAAAGCTTTGAGAGAAGAGGATCTTTGTGGGTTTTGCTTGCTGCTATGTCCCAGTACCTAGGACAGCATCTAGCACCAAGCAGATACTAGGTAAACACTTCTTTAAAGAGTATGTGAACTGATAAATGACAGTCTCTCATCCTGGGGCGAGGCATGTCCAGACTGGGTGGCAGGATAACGACACCATCAGAACACAACTCCAGCATGATACTCACTACCAGTTTTTTTAGTCACAAATCCCTAATTTATTCTGGAATCCCCAATGGCTTTAAAGAAGGGATTAAGCTCTCTAGTTTCAAGGAAGCTCTGGGTTTCTAAAAGCTGGGACATGGAATTCCTGTGGATTTGGTGGCCTGTCCTCAAGGACCCCCTGCAGCAGGGTGGTGGCTGGATCATGCCAGGCCTGAAGACCAAGGTGAGGAAGGATTTAGATTCTCTGAAAGCAGTGGGAACCACTGGGTTTTGAGCAGGCAGACCTGACTTACATTTAAGGCTTCTCTGCCCATTGTGGCAACAGTAGCTTGGAGGATGGAAAAAAGGAGGGAGGGCTTATCCGTGCATGATTTTCCATTCATTTCTCCAACAGCCCTTTCAATAAACATATGTAGATCTATTCTTCAGATCAGGAAACTGAGGCTCAGAGCAGGAAGGGGACTCAGCAGGGGACAGCAGGGCCAACATGGGTGCTAGTCCATGCTCCATGTCCAGTGCCATCAGGAGGCTCTGGGGCTAAACATCACCAGCAGCTGGGCCCAGGAGCCCAGGTTTGAATTTCTGGCTTATGAGGCTCAGGCCTGGGTGCCCTTGAGAATGTCACTGGCCGGAAGGAAGCAGAGGGGCAAGGCCTGCACTCTGGGATCAAATTCTCAGATGCTTCACTGGCAGATCAAGTGTCCTCCTGGCCCTGCCGGGCTCCCTCAGTCCTCCTGATCTGATCCTGTGTGCTTCTGAGCCAGAATTCTGTCCCGTCCTGTCCTGGGGATCCTCCCTATCCTCTTCTGACAGATGGTGAGGAGCAGGAGCTCCCACTTTATCCAGCCTGGGCATTAGTGCCACTACCGTGTGACTCAGGCAAGTCACCCGGTCATCTGCAAAGTGGGGCTGGTCAAAGCTGTGAGCTCTCGATCCAAGGGCATCCACCAGGCGCCTAAGGAGGGCAGGCAGTACCTCCACTCAGACTCCCTTCCTGAGTCACATCTCTGCCTTGTGCTGCCAGCAGATGGTTCCAGAAGTGGTGCGGCAGGAAGATCTGGGTTTGCAAGTGGGTTACTGGTGCTTCATCTAGCCATCTCATATCCTCAGTCTTCCTGGTGGTCCGCGGGGCTCCTGGTAGAGCACCAGGCCTCATATGCCCACCTGCCTATATACTGAGATGAGGAGGCCAAGCTGCTGGGGGCACCCCCACTCCAGGGGGCCACTGGAGACCCCAGAGGGCCCCACTCCTCTTCCTCATCTCTCCATACAAGTCCTGGAGAAGATTGCCCTGAGATACTCTTCAACTTGAGGTGTCTGTGTCCCCAGAGGTCTCTGGGGTGCACATGCAGACAGCAAGCAGGAGGCTTAAGCTCATTTACTTCTGTCCTAGAGAAGGTGGAGGGCCACGTGGGGTGTTGGGGAGGAATGTGGCTGCCCTGTGCCTCCGTCCCTCTCTCCTGGCTGTGTCTGTTGGTTTGTTAGTCTTGGGATTAAGCCCTGGATCCTTTTCAAAGTCACTAGGACTTCAAGCAATTATGAGCGAAATGAAGATATAAAAAATAAAATAAAACTTAAATTATCTGGGCCCCGGGATTTAGCTCAGTGGTTCCGCTGCCTGCCTGCCTGCCTGCCT
>NW_022900936.1:71919404-71929378 GCF_012274545.1 Fukomys damarensis | reverse complement strand
TATATATATATATGGCTTAAATTATCAGGTAGAGAAACAGAAGCACATGTTGGGGTTTGACTGTACGCTCGCATTCCTTCCTTTCAGGAGGTTAGTCTCCCCCACTGGGAGGAGTGTTGGGGCTCAGTCAAGAGGTCCTCATCTTCCTAAGGGTGGGCCCTGTGACTTAGCCAATCTCCTCTCAGGGATGCTCTCTCTGCCTTGATCAGCAGCAACGGGCTGGAGCCAGCTCATACTTGTGTGTTAAATTTTCAGGTACTGTACTGGAGTAGATCTCTTGCAAGAAGGAGGGAGACAAGAGATGGTGGAAAGGGAAGGGAAGTACAGAACGTGAAGATGTGTTATGTACATGCACCAACTCCTCATAAGGAATGAGAACATCACATACAGCAATCATGGACTAATACAATCAGTGCATTTTCAGGTATTTTGTGAGGTGGTTTGGATTGCAACCTTCCTTAGGATTCAGCAGTATAAACCACGGGACTACAGTGAGCTGCTGGGCCTCTCTCCCCAGCTGGGGGTTGAACGTCACCACACCGGTGTCGGCTGCGGTGTTCACACCACAGGGCCCAGCCCATCCATAATCTACCAAGACCGGGTGGCCCGGAACCAGCTGAAGTGCGTTCTTCCCAGCCCCAATCCCTGCCAGGCCCACCTCCACCCAGGGCATGGTCTGCTTGCTTCTGGAGCCCAAGGTGTGCGGCCCACCCATGCTCATCTCTCAGTCTTCGCCGCTACCTGGAGGGAGGCAGCAGCAGGGAAAGAGAAGTGGGAGAGCCGCCGCCACTCTGGACCTCGGTGGCAAGCCCGCACCAGGGCTGCCTGGCTTCCTGTCGGGATCGCATCTACACAGACACTGACCCTGCCAGCACTCTCCGTTCTCAGCCTGCTTCGCGGACGTCATGTTATCCCCAAGAACAGCCACTGTCTGCAATGTTCCAACAGACACACAGAGAAACACTCCTGTTGGGTGCCTAGGAACTACTTGTTACGTGTTTCAGCCTCGATCACACAGGGATGACAAAAATCTGGGCCTATGGGGTGGGAGGCTTGAGTTCTCATCTGTTTTATGCCAGATGGCTGTATGAGCCTGGGCATGACCCTTCTTCCCTCTGTAGGCTCCCACTTCTTAACCCGCATGACACCAGTGATGATGGAGCAATGATAATAAGGACAATAAGGGCAGCTGGGTGTGCTGTGAATACTTGTGATCCCAGCACTCAAGGAGGCTGAGGCAGGAGGATTGCCCAGCCTGGGTAATTTAGTGACTTGCAAGACCTTGTTTTCAAAAATGAAATAAAATGGGATAGGAATGTAGCTCAGTCTTTATTCCCAGTGCTTCCTGGTCCATGCCACATGTGCTGGGACTCAGGCCAGCTCTGCACCCCTGTGAAGCCCAAGGACAAGTGTATTCCACAGTGAGGAGACAGGCCCTGAGGCAAGGTCATTTATAGCTGTGATATGCCTGGCTCATAAGTGGAGTGGCTGCCCTCAGATCCAGGGCACCTATTTCTTCACGCTTGTGCTGCCCCTGCTTCCTGGTGCCTGCCCTGTGAGGGGCACCATGTGAGGAGGCACATCATGGCACACAGAACGACCCCACGCAGCCCCACGCACAGACCCCCTTTGCAGGGGAGAAAGCTGCTGCTCCCCTGAAGAAGTAGCACCGCCAGGTGGGAGTGTGCTAGGCTGAACCATGGCCCTCACATCTGCAAGCTGGGGTCCTAGCTCTCAATACCTCAAAACTGGGATTTGGAAATAGACTCACTGCAGAGTTAAGCTAGGGCGAAGATGCCTTGAATCCTCACCCAGAGAGGACATCTGGACACAGACGCACGGAGACACAGGAGAAGGGACACAGGGGAAGGTGACCACTGCCAAGCTGAGGAGATGCCTGGGACAAGTCTCCTGCGTGGCTGGGGGGTTAAGGGATGGACGCATACTGCCTGGCTTGTCTGTGCCACTCTAGCAGAAGTGCCAGGGGTGGGCCTTGTAAACAGCCAGTTTATCTCTTGGTTTGAGAGCTGGAAGTCCTAGGTCAGTGACAGTGAACCTATGGCACACACATTATTTGTTTTTCTTTGAAGAAAAAAGATGTTAAGGTACATGAGTTGTTTTATCTAAACTAAACCCATGGTATTCAGGTTTAAGGTTTAATTGCAGGGTTGGCACTTTGGGACAAATAAGTGGGTTTGGGCACTTGTCTCAAAAAGTCTCACGTCACTGCTCTGGGCTAAAGTGCCGGCAGACAGGGTGTCTGGCAAAGGCCCATGTCCTGGCTCACAGATAGCTGCCTGTGCTGCCCTTCCACAGTGGCGGGGGCAAGGGTGCTCGGGGTCTCTGGTCAGGGCTCCACCCTCGTGACCTAACCACATCCAGAGGTCCCATCCTGAGAGCCTCTCCCCAGGGTGAGGATTGAATGTGTGACCTCTGGGGGACACCAACACCCCAATCTCAAGTTCACAGCTTGCAGAGCTGCAGGAAGCCACACTTCTGTAGTTGAAACCACTCCATCTGTAGCATTTTACTGCAGCAGCCCTGCGGACAGACACTCAGGCAGGAGGGCTGGCCAGAGAGCTCAGGGCTTCAGAGAGCCAGAAAGTGCCCGGGACCCAGGCAGAAGGACTTCTGCCCTCTTCTCACACCCAGGGAGACTCAGGCACTTCCGGGTTTGGCCCCGCACCCACTGTGCACCACAGCAAGTCCCTATCCTGGGCCTCGGGCAGGTGTACCCCAGGGTTGCAGGGTGAGATGGGCCTTGCAGGCCCTCATCCATGTGGTCTGACCCTCAGAAATGCAGTGTGGAGGACACTCTGCGTGTGCTGCAGCAGAATCCCCAGGGCTCACCTTGTGGCCTGCCCACTTCAGTAAAAGGCTGTTTCTGTCCTACTTCCTGGCAGCCGCTTTGTTTAACTGATGCCAGTCCAGGGTCAGACACCTGGACCACGCGAAACACCACCGGCCTCTCTACCTGCTGTTTGCTTCCTGCAGCTTTTTCGGTATCTGCTGCTCTCTGAAGGCCAGTCCTTTAGTGCCCGTGCTGATGCCACTGCGATGCACTTACGCAGTGCACTCTAGGGCAGCTAGGGAGGCACACAGCTCCTCCCTCTTGGCTGGCCTCCCCACGCCCCTGCCACTCTGGGACTTGCTGGCCACAGGATCCCCCTAGGGACGTCCCACTGCCAAGCCCAGCCTCTCTTGGGTTCCAGCTGCTGTCTGCGGCCCTTGCAGGGCCCGACCATCATGCAGACCCTTTGTCGCACCTCTGACCTTCCTTCTCCCTTGCCAGCCTGGTCCCCGCCACAGCCTGCCAGCTGCTGCTTCAGGATGAGTCTGCACCCACATCTCTCTCACCCTCAGTCGCCAGCCATGAGGTGAGTCCTGCTGCTTTGCCCTTCTCTCTGTCCCCTGGCCCAGGTTCAGCTCTGTCCTTTCTCTCCTAGCTGAGCCCCTCTCTCTCCACTGGTTCCATCCTTTTCAGTGTCTCTTTATTCCAGACCAAACTCATGGCCAGCCTCACTCCGCACTTCTCTTCTGCTCAGGAACCATACTGGGCTCCCTTCTACCTGCACTTTTAAGGACATACTTTCTAGCTCATTATTCATATCTCTTCACTACAGTTTCAGGAGTGAGCCCTGGAGCTGCCTGCCTGGGCTTAAATCCTAGTCCTTCTACTCTTTAGCTGTGTGACCTCAGGCAGGTAGTTTAATGTCTCTGTGCCTCATTTATAAAAATGGGGATGACATTTAGCTTATAGGATTTGGAAAGTCAAATGGGGCAGTGTTGCATGTTTGACTCTTAGAAGTGTGTCTGAAATATCTCCAACATTCAGTTACACTGGATGAGGACCACTGCTTCTTACCCTCCCGGCTCCACCTCTCCTATGCACCTCCGCTAACCCTGTACCTCTGTCCGAACTGCTTCTTCTACCTGCAATGCCCTTCCCCACTGCAAAAACCTGCTGATGTCTCAAATATTTTTATTCAAATACCACCTCTTTTATACAGCCCTCCTGGGTTCTGGAGCTAGAAATCCTGGCTTGTGCCTCTGAACTCTGTGTCATGTTCTCTAAAACCATCTCACAGAAAGAGCAAGGTCTCTCAGCCTCAGGGTGTCACTGGCATGGTGGCGGGAGCACAGGACTTGGCAGGGGCCCTGTCTTTGGGGTAAAGCCGATGCCAGGGCCCATAGAGCTGTTCACAGGGAAGGGTCTATGCCAGTAATAAGCCCAGCCCAGGGAGCCAGGAAGGGTAGCACTCTGGTGCTCTGAATGTGTCCCCAAATCCTGTGTGGGAAGCTCAGCCCCAGCACAGCAGTGTTCAGAGCTGGGCTTTTAAGAAATGAAGAGGCACAAGGGCTCTGCTTCTGAATGAAGTGATACTGTGGTGGGAGTGGGCCGGTTATCATGGAGAGTAGGTTCCTAATAAAATGGTGAGTTTAGCCTCCTTTCTCCTCCTTCCTCCGCCTCCTCCTCCTCCTCCTCCTCCTCCTCTCCTCTCTCCCCCTTCCCTCCTCCTTCTCCTTCGTTTGGAACAACTCAGGTGTACCTTGTGGTTGAGAGTTTCCCTCTGAGAGGGCAGAAATGATCCTCTGAGAGACTCCCTGGGCATTGGTCTTCCTCTGATGTTTCCTCCTCCTCCTCCTCCTCCTCTCCTCTCCTCTCTCCCCCTTCCCTCCTGCCTTTCTCCTTGGATGACACAGATGAGGTCCCTTCGCCTTGGATTCCCAGCCCTTCTGAGATTCTGAGATATAAGAAATGAATCTGTTCTTTTTACATTGCCAGTCCCAGGAATTATGCTATAGGCCAAGCCCTGAAGGCTGTGACAGATCCTTAGCCGCACTCTTGAGGGAAGAGAGTGTGGCTAGTGTAACACATGTACCACTGCAGGTCCTAAGGCAGCGAGTCTCACCATTCTAGGATGTCTGATCCTCCAGAGGCCTCAGAGACTGCCAGACCCACCCTGCTGATTGAGTAGATAGAAAAGCTGAGGCACAGGATGGAGAAGGAAGCTTGGGAAGGTTTAAGACAACACAAGCTGGGTCAGGTGTGCTACTGCCTCTGGCCAGCCCAGCATTCTCAAACGCAGGTGGGCAGATGGGGCACTGGTCTCCTGCCTGCCCCTGGCATCCAGCATGTGAGGTCAGACCTTGGCCAGCGTGGCCTGGGTCCCACACACCACCTTGGGGTTTTTCTCTAGTTTCACAGCAAAATTTTTGTTTTTGAAACGTTTTTCAATATTTTGTTAAAAAAAATCCTACCAGATGCTTCACTACAGCAAACATGAAAACAGGGGGTGAGGGGCTCTGGTCTGTAGTTTAGCACCCTCTACATCCTGGGCCTTTCTGGGGAAACTCAGAGCACCAGGGAACACTGCCTGAACACTGCTGCAGACCTGGTTTCCCCACATCAAAGGAGTTCCTCGGCTTGCCCAGGGCTGGACGGGCTTCCTCGGGGAGCACGAGGCCCATGTCACACACACACAGACAGTGCAGATACCTTCAGGGCATCTTGCCACCCAGGCCCACAGCCAGGACACACATCACAAATGAACCACCGAGAACAGGACGCACGACATCACTCCACAGTCCGCGCCGGCATCCCCAGCCATGGAGTCCTGTGCCTGGCTTAGGTATAGTGACTTCCTCCCTTCTCCCTTATGTACCTTCTGTTCTCAACCCAGCACCTCTGCTCATGCTGCTTGCTCCTCGTTAAGACCGTACTTTCCTCTCCCCTGCTGTATGCTGAGCTCCTGCCTGTCCTTCAAAGCCTACCTTGGAGGAGGTTTCTCCTTATTTTGCCACTCTGGGTCGGAGGCTGCTCCTCCTTCACCTGTAGCATGCTCTCTCTTTTGTCAATAGTAGGCAGTGGCTGGGGAGATAATGTGTCCAGTCTGGTAGCCAGAAAGCCTGGAAGGGATCCTGGTGGGGGGCACAGGCTGGTGGAGGTTCTCAGCCTTGGTTTCCTCCTGTTGTTTGGGGTGACAGCAGTAAGATGAGATGCAGCAATGCATGGAGCCTTAGCAGTAGCCTGGTGCATTGTTCGTCAGGTTGTTAACTAGGCTCTGGTAACACCACCGCAATGAGTATCACGGCTATAACTAGGGTCACAACTGGTAACTAGGGTAGAGTAGTAACAGAAGTAGTACAGCAGGACTGGGAAAGCTCTAGGGCAGGGTGGCTCACAGCGCTGCCCTTCCCTGAGAATCTCTAGGGAGCTCTGGGAAAAGGGCCCTCTAGGGGCTCCTGCCTCATCTCTCAGGCTGCACTGTGGCCCTGGCTCCCTACCCTTGCCTCTTCCTTGCCTGTGGGCTCCTGCTCGCCTCTGTGCCTATGTCATTTCCTGTCTGACTGTCTGGCCCCTGGGGCTAAGACAGGACATCCTTGCAGGCTGCCCTGTCCCCACCTCCTTGCCCGTCCCACATGCAGTCACTTTTCGGGCACTGCTCTGAGGAAGCATTTGGAAGTGACCCCAGGTCTCTTCCCAGAAGATCACATGTGGCCTGAGACTACACAGTGTAGCACACGAGGCACTATTTGACAGACAGATGTGTGTCCTCTTATTTCACTGCCTGGCACGACAGAGCAAGGAAACAAGATGCTCATGGAGTGCCTATATGCTTCTGTTCTTGGAGGTGGGTGTGACTGTCATACTACCTACAGTGGAGAGACTGGAGCTCAGAGACACAAGTGACTTGCTCTAGGGCCTAGATGATGGGGCTGGGCCTCAAAGTCAATGTTCTCCTCATCCTTTCTCTTTTATGAACACACAGAGGGCACCTACAGGTTAGTGCAATTTATTCTGTAACAGCAGGTGCCTTCACTGCAAGAGTCAGAGCCTCCTTCCTCTTCAAGCTTTGTTTCCTGCTCGAACTCTGCAAGGGCTGCACACAGCCCACAGCAGCACATGGTTGCTTGGGCCTGGGGTTTTCTGCACGGGGTCTGCCAGGCAGGCCCCAGGAGGCTCCCTGTCCTGCCGGTGTCACCCTGAAGCCCTTCGGTCACCCTCCCTTCAGCTGTTCTGCTTTCTCCCCTGCCACCCCAGGCTGCAGAACAGTCTGACGGGGACCGTCGTTAGCATGTACTGATCAATTTGTAGCTTTATTGCACTGCTGATTCAGAGAGGAGTGGGCAGCATTATGAAACGCATTTCATGTGGTTCATCAGCTCTTCACTTTACACTGCTTCTAAAGGACTTCTCCCCCTCCTCCGGGTGCAGGGAGAGCTCATGGGGTGGGTTTGCAATGCAAAGTGTCCCCTTCATAGCAGCTCAAGCCTGTTGACCTGCCTGGAAAAGCTGCCTTTCTCTTTCCACTGGTTCAGGGGGGACCAAGGGGTCCCCTAAAGTCACACAGAGAGGTCCCAGGAGGGAAGAGAAGGACAACAGCTGGTGCTGAGTACTAAGCACGTGACACTCCTCACAGCAGTGCCAGAGGAAGCGCTGCTAGCCACGATCCCATTACAAAGGCTCTGTAGGGAACGGAGGCACAGGGAAGTCAGAAATTGGGGCAGTGTCCCACCAGCTTCTGGAGAAGAAGTAGCGCCAGAATTTGGACCATGCTGCCTAGTCAGCCTCCTCACTCATGGCCAGAGTCAGCCCAGGCGGCCTGCACAGTCTCCCTTGTGGCCAATGGCCTGAGAAATTATGAGCTGCATGGCAGTAGGGCTGGCAAGTCCTCAGCTGTGCTCTCTGTGGTGCTCAGCCCGGCCCTCATTCCTTTGTCGCCTCCTCAGTGTTCTCTTCTCCCACAGGCTGAGAGTGCCTCAGGAGCAAGGGACATGTGCGCCCACCCTCCCCGGCATGCAGTAGGTCCACCTGCACCTGCAGTTTCCTCCTCCAACCCATGTGTGCTTCGGGGGGCTGGCCTGCCCCACGTGATGGGTGTAACCTATCTGCCTGTTCCATTCCCAGCCATAGGATTGGTTCAGGAGTGACTACGTGACTCCAGGAGGCCCAGTGAGAGTCCCTCTGAGATTGATGGAAGTGACTACAAGGAAAGAGGTACTGAGTGAGGCTGGGATGGAATGGGGTGAGCCTGCAGCTGGTGGGGTTCGTCACATGCTCACCTGAGGATAAAGCCCAGAAAGAGGACACTGGAGGCAAAGCCCAGCAGGACAGGGATGAGCAAAGTCCTCCAGACAGTACTAGAGGTCCTGGGTCCAGGTGTGCCAAGGCCAGGCCTGTCCCTGGCCTTTCCATTTGCACAGCCAGGAAATCCCGTTTTGCAAGAGTCAGCTTGAGATGGATTTCTACTCAGGAGAATCCTAGTGAACCAAAATATGCAGTAAATGCTAGAAGTTATTTATTCACTTAATTCACTTTTGGTACTGAGGATTGAACACAGGGCCTTTGCACTGAGCTACATCCCCAGCCCTCTATCTATCTATCTATCTATCTATCTATCTATCTATCTATCTATCTTTATTCATTTATTTTTTGGAGACAAGGTCTCACTAACTCACTAAATTTTCAGAATGGGCTTGAACTCCAGCCTCAGCTTCCCAGCAGGCTGAGATTATGACTGTGCTACCATGCCTGGCCTAGAAGATGATTCTTTCCTAGAAAACTTTTAAAGCATTTCCAGCTCATTGTTGCAAACAGCAGGGAGTGGACACAGCACAATTCCCCCTTCAGAGATGAGGATACTGCAGTGGCCAGATGTCACACGGTGCCCTCTCCTGCCGCCGCACTTAGGTGAGGAGGCAGCGGCCTTTGCTCAGCCGCTGAAACACTGATGCATTCCCCCCTCTTTCCTGTTTCTGGCACATGTGGATGCTGCAGCTGAGCTAACCCCAGCCTCACCCTGCCCAGGACAGTGTCCAGTCTATGGCTGCCTCAGTTTCCCCACTGACCCCTCTGGTGCCCCATGCGCCTGGGGCAGACAGAGCACGTAGAGAACCAGACAGATACAGGATGCCACTCACTGGCCTGCACCCCTCTCAGCACCCAGCTGGTGGTGGTCGGTGGACAGTGCGGGTCCTGCCCGACCCCAGGGACAGTCTCTTTCCACATCAACTTTACAGGAGTCGCCAATCCCCCTCCCCACAATCTGCTTTCTGTGTACCTTGAGCCCCTCTCCCTCACTTGGGCAGGTTGTGGGATTCATACAAAATTAACCAGAGGTTCCGTTTCACAGCACTCTGCAGGATCCAGTTCCCACCTGCTGCTGCAGTCGTCTTTGTCCCCCTTGGGCTCCCCACAACACTGCTGCGGCACTGGGCGGTCCACAGAGGCCTGTCTGAGTCACAGACCAAAATGTGGGTGTCAGGAAGTGAAAGAGGAATGGCCAGAAAGCTCACAGAAGTACCATGCTGGGTTCGGGGCACAGAGCCAACTGTCCCATGGGTGACACTCGGTGTCTTGTGTCCCGTCCCCAGGCCCGTGGCTTACACACAGTGCAGGGAGGGCACCAGTACACCCTCTGTTCCTTCGTTCCTCAGATACTGCTTAAGCCCCTGGGCACGGCCCTAGGGGTGGGGACACTGCAATGAATGATATGCAGCTCCTGATGCCAGGCCACACAGATGCCCCTGCTCTGGACACCTACCTTTCTACTTCCCCTGACAGCTGCTAACTCTTCACTGCCTCTCTTGAAGGGACTGGCTCATGTAGGCTGTTTCTAAAAGAAATACTCAGGTGTGGTAAGAGCAAAGACAGGAAACATTACTGTAAGCCTGGCACTGTGACATACTGAAGGTAACCCTTATGATACTTCTGCAAAGTGGTACTGTTATGATTCCCATTTCACAGAGGAGTCAGCTGAGGCCCAGAGAGACTGGATTTAATTCTCCCCATGTTCCTTGAAGAGAAGGCCACTCAAGATTGAAATGAGAGCTGGGCATGGTGGCGCACACCTGTAACCCCACCACTTGGGAGGCTGAGGCAGGAGGAGTGCCCCAAGTTCAATACCAGCCTAGACTACATAAGGAGTTCAAGGCCAGCCTGAACTACATAGCAAAACCCTATCTCACAA
>NW_022900936.1:71907462-71919100 GCF_012274545.1 Fukomys damarensis | reverse complement strand
CCCCCCAAAAAAAAAAAAAAAAAAAAAAAAGGATAGAAACTACAGCTCTAGATCATCAGAGTGTAGAAGAAAAGGAGCAGAGGAAAGTAAAACAGAACCAGCCGTGGACAAGAGAGGAGACGGTGCTCAGAACAGACAGATCCTCTCCTGGCCTTACCAGCAACCAGGGATATCTAACAGGGTGTCACCAAAGTCAGGCCTCCCAAGGAAAATAGATATTACTGGGCCACAAGAGCTGAGCCCATGTCCTTTGGTGGCAACAGGCGGAGCCACAGGTGGGATCTGACTTTTACTGGCTGCAGACCCTGTCTTTCACTGGCAGAGACCTTTCTGCCTAAATGCAGTTGGACATGCAGGACAGGCTAATTTATGCAAGGCTGAGAATCTTCCTGCCCTGGGACTTGGAAGCTGGCAGACTGGCAGCAGGCACTGCAGGCCTGGCATAGCTCAAACCTCATGGCTTTTAAACTGGGGCTGGAGGTGTGGCACGTCTTTAACTATAAGAGGCCCCACAGGGCAGAACAAATGCACAACAGGACACTGCATAAAAGGAGTGTTCTGTGGTCCCTTCTTCCCCAGGCCCGGCCCAACAGTGGACACCACAGAGGACTGCTCCCACAGGGACACACAGGCATGGTGTTTCGGAGCTGTATTCAAAGCCTGCTCTGACCTGGAGGTGCAGACCTGAAGCTTTCATGCCCCTCAACTGTAAGGTGAGGTCACACCTCCACCACGGGGCTCCTGTGATGAAGGGTACAGAAGGTCTTGCTCAAATCCTTGCTGATATGGGGACATCAGTCAGGTATCTGGACGAATCATAGTCTGCCACGTCCAGAGAAGGCAGCTGCCCTGCACGTGCTCATTTATTGACACAACCCATTTTGCTGATGGGGAAATGGAGGTGTTTGGTCTCTGGAGCTGAGCTCTAATGCATAGAATTCCCCTGTGCCCACACTACTTTATGCCACTTGATCCTCTCTTCATCACAGCTCTAGGAAGTCATCACTGTGCTTATCTCCACTTAAGAGAGGAGGAAAGACACCCAGGGAGGTTGAGCCACGGAGCCCCAGAGCTGGTGAGTGGTACAGCGGGACCGTGAGCCCAGGCCACTCGAATCTGGGATCTGTGGCGTTCTGCTGCTCCACACCTCCCCAGCACTGTCCCTGGGAGGTCCATCCAGAGTCCACGACTCTGGCCACAGCAGGAGCGCCCACGACTCCGGCCACAGGCTCTCCTTCTCAGAGATCCCTCCTCTCCGATATTCAATGGCCCTCATGAGAAAGTAGGAACTCAGCCCTGGAGTGGTCAGACCCTGAGGCAGGCGGCCCAGGAGGCTGGCAGGGGGCGGAGGGATAGTCATTATTTTTCCAGTTTACAGATGTGAAAACTAAGTCCTGTTTTCCACATAATGCTTCTAAAGTGCCCGGGCTCAGCTTATGGACAAAGTGTGGACAGCAGGAACTAGTTTTTAGCTTTTCCTCTTGACCAGAGAGAGCAGACTGAAGACATTAGGGGACACTGGGCACCCTGGGGCACAGGTGCACGTGACACCAGACAGCATGGCCCAGCTAAGCAGTGCAGCCCACAGTGCAGCCTCTGTAGGCTGGGCTCAGGGTTTGTACGCGGCAGGGCCCAGTCACACTGCACGTGGGGACAGATTTCTCCAGTCCTCTAGGTGGCCCTCTAGGTTATGATCTACACTTGGAGCAGGGACTGTGACCCATTTGCTGAATAATCCTATCTGCCTCTTACCGAGCCTCATAGTCTGCCCAGGCCCACACCAACTGCTGTGCAGTAGGCGCTAGCCTACTTTCCCAGAGGAGGAAACTGAGGCTCAGGGCAGCCTTTGCACAGCCACAGGACTTAGAGTGCAGGCGGAGCCTCACACCAGGCCTTCAGGGTTTGTGTAGGGACCACTTCCCCATCATGGCTGGGAAGAGCTGGTGAACTCAAGATGGTGAGAGTGTGGATGGGGACCCATCTTCTGAGTGCCAGTGCCCAAGCTGGACTGGCTTCTCCTCTCTCTCCTCAGCAGATGACCAGCCTTGGGTCCTCTCCAGCAAAGCTCCAGGAGCTGAAAGCTTCTCTCATTGCAAATCTCACATTTGCTCATTTTGGCAATTGCAAAGAACCCCACACCCACTCTCAGGGAAGGACAAACAAGGACATCAGTCACCCTGCCTGTTACAGCCCACTCTGCTGGTATGTCCAGCAGCTCCACAGCCACAGAACTGCCCCTGGAGCCCCATGGTCCCTGACCAGAGCCTGAATCTGAGAGATCTGCAGCTTGTGGCAAGGCTTGCCTGGGCAGCTAGAGTCGACTACAGTCTTTGGTGCAGTGGCTCCACACCTGAGCCTGGATGAGGGCACTCCTGAGCTTGAGGTGGGGAGGATGGTGGCTGGGCTTCCAAAAGGACCAGTGTGGGTGGAGCTAGGAGAACAGAAGTTCTTTCTGGGCATGGAGGGTTCTCTCCAGCTACCTTTATGCCTCTGCCTTAAGAACTGGATGCCTGTAGATTCCCAGGATAAGGAACCTACCACCCCCTATGGTGGTCGTGAGGCGTCCTTTAGGCTGACTTGGCCCTGAACCCAGCTCTCTTCCTGCAGTCCTCTCTTGGGTCAGACTTAACCACAGTGAGGCTCTATTTCCTGCCATCTCTGAAGGGCAGAACACAGCTCAGCTAGAACACCTGAAAAGGGCAACTCTGGCACTTGAGCCATTCCCGAGATATACCTGCTGGTAAGTGTTAAGAATATGGCCCCAGGGCCACCTCAAACGGTAGTTTCTAGGGCTAGTGTTCCACACCTACCTTCAACAGGTGAGGTCTTGAGGCGCCGGCAGATGGCTTCAGTGTCCCCATACGTTTCCTTGATCTTGACCACGGCCTCTGTGCCCCGCAGCTCCATGAGGGAGCGGAGCTCCTCCATAGTACACCCGAACTCACCCCCATGGCTTGACTCATTTCTTTGGTTTTTGGAGTAAAAGTCACTGTTGGTCATATCACCCATGTCTGCTGAAGTCCCTGCGTGGGGTGGGCCTGAGAGTCAGCACTGGACACCAGGATTCTGGGAGGGCGTGTGTAGCTGTCCTCAGCACACCTCACTGGACTGCTGCAGCTCCAGGCGGCCGACTCCTGGTCCCAGGGGGAGGCGGCGGCTGAGGTGGGCTGGCAATAGCAGTGGTGAGCTCCAAGGGATGTCCCCAAATGCGGGGCAAGGTCCAGGGGCCAGAGGGGCTCAGGGCTGCAGACCCAGAAGTCTCCATTCAGCGAGGCCCATGCTGCTCCCAGAGCTGGAATCTACATGGTCAGGGGCAGTGGCTCCTGTGGGGACAAGGACAGCATGGGTGACAAGGGCAGGCACAGGAGACCTCAAGGAACAAGTGCTCAGGAAGATCCAGGGTACAGGTGTACACACACCAGCCGAGGCAACACGCACCACATTCGCGTGTACTCTTAACACACATTTTGCTCAACGCTCCTAACCCACCACCACACACTGTAAATCCAAAGCTATCAGCATCCATCCAGGCACCCCATGGTTTACCACCCTGAGGCATAGCCTGGTACAGCCCCACAGCACACTAGTCCCCTAATTTTTCACCATGCTGTGGAACACGCTAACTTCCAAACACATTCCCTGGATGCCTGTACACCTCCAGCACACACCCACCAATCCACAGCCCCACTTCACACCACTGTATCGAACACCCTTGCACACCATCACACATAGCAGCATTGCTAGGCATACAACATCTGCCCACACCCATTTTCCTCAAAAACACCTACATGCACGGCTCCTCTGTGCACTCCAAGCTGTTTCCCCTTTCCTGACTCCAACAGTTTTACAAATGCCCTGTATCTATATGATCTGGGACATGTCCCTGCTCCCAGGTATGCAGCCCAGGGCCCTATACAGAGATGATTTCCCCACGCATGCCACCTCCACATCCTACATCCCTCCCCACTGGAGTCCCACAGGAATAGGGGTGGGAAAAGCCCTAACCTCCTCCCATAGCCCCCAACCATGTCAGCCAATGCCCTCACCCTGGCCAGAGAGGCCGGCTCCATCCCTGTTCCAGAATGGGTTCTTGGATCCCTCACCTGGGACCCCAGAGAGGAGCACCACAGACAGCAGCTGACTGTCCCAGCCAGAGCACAGGAGGAGGGCACACAGGCCACCCACACAGGAGTGCAGCATCTGCAGGGCTGCCAGGAGAGAACCTGATCCACCTGGACACCCAACACCAGGGGCCGAGAGCCCTGCAAGCGTTGGGTGACAAAGGGCCCCTTCTGAGCTCTGCTGAGGGCTGGCACAGGGACCGGCCCCGCCCAGCAGCTGTGGACAGTGACGGGGACAGGTCTGAGCTGCTCGCCCCTGCCCCAGCCCCTCCCTGCTGGATCTTTCCTCACAGTGCTTTCTTCTATACATTCAGAGCTGGACACATTTAAGGTTAGTTTCATCTACCCTGTGGGGACCCTGCAGCTCTGGCCAAACCACAGATCAAGAACGCAGAGGAGCCAGAATGAGATGGTCCCTGGCTCACAGCCCAAGCTCTTTCCCCTTCCCCAGGGAAGCACTCCCTCCTTCCTCCTCAATGCTGAGCAGTGGGTGCACTGTACCAGGCAGTAGTTAAGAACACAGGATATGGAATCAGAGAGATCCAGGTTCAAATCTAAGCTTTGCTACAACCTGACTTGGCATGCTGGATAAGTACCTTCAGTTCCAGAATCTTGGCTCCTTCATGTCTAAAACAAAATAACCATCACTCTCCTTTTTCCCCTGGCTACTTCCTAAACTTCCTGGGAGTAGTGATGCATGTTCAAATCCCCTAAGTACTGGGCTTCTCAGACATGGGTCAGGGGTGCTGCAGCCTTAGGAGAAACCCACTGTGCCTCATAGGAGGTACTTTTACTCAAGGATGCAGGAAGAAGCTTTCCCTCCATTTCCTTTTTACATTGGGACTGATGGGGATCTAATGGAGTAGAACATAATAGGGACATGATACCTCCAGAAGAGACGTGGGTACCGGGTAAACTGAGGGCTGGTCTTCCATCTCCATTTCTGCAGGTGTGTTCACACTGACATGCACCCGGCCCAGAACTCACCTGAGATTTCACTCTAACCGGAAGCAGGTGAGGTGGGGGCCAAGCCTGCTTATGAATGAGAACAGCATCGCCATGCCCTCTCCCCCTCTTCTTAAGTGCATGCCATGTGTCAGACTGTGCACCTGGTATTATCTGTAGGAGCTGGGGTCGAGCTGAGTGGCAGAACACTTGCCTCACATGTGCAGAGCCCTGGGTTCCGTCATCAGCAGACAGAAAATGGGGGGGGTGCATAGGATGGGGAGGAAAAGGAAGAAAAGGGGAAACTATTCCTACATTATCATCCATCAAGAGACAAATTCTGTGGAGGCCAAAAGTTTGTATGTTTCGTAGGCTGCTTTGACTAGAAAAGTGACTAGTAGGTACCGAATAAACAGCATTCCTATCTGCACAAGATCCCACAGCAGGGAGGCATCAGCGAGAGGAAGACCTTTTTAACCTAAGACCTTAGACCCTTGTCACCACCTCCTAAGAAAGGGCTAGCTCAATGGCCCAACCTCAGTATCAACCTCACAGAGGAGTTATTTCATGTAAAAACTTAGAACCAAGTCCAGCACATGGCAAGTACGCAGTGATTACTGTGATTACCGTCAATCCACACAACCTCTCTATGTGACAGGCAATCTTGTTCTCTCCACAGAACACATGTGCAAACCATGACTAAGAACGAGGAGCGCAACTGCCTAAGGTCACATGGCTGAGCAGTGGGAGAGCTGGGGGTCTGAAAGCGGGAGGCCTGAGGTGAGAGACAGACTCCTAGGCGGGACACCAGAGGCCTACTCTGGTAAATGCCCCTAAACGACTTCTTAGGGGGCATAAATGAATTGCCAGGTGAACTAGAGGGCTTTGAAAGCCACAGGGGACTTTTAAAATCCAAGGTGTTGCTTTGCATCTGTCCCCCGGAAACCTGCAGCGTGACTTCAAGGCACTGGCAATTCCATCTCTGATAGCATAAGCTATGGGAATTGCCAGCAGTGATTATATCTGTGATCACACTAGTAGGCACGAGTTAATGGGCTACTGTCAGTATTAATCACTTTCGTGTTAAGATGAACTATAATCTTCAACCTCTATCCACCCACCTGTGAATCCATGCATCCAGCCATCCAGCTATCCACCTATCCACCATTTACTCACACACCCAGCTAGCCAGCCATGCATTCACCCATCTGCCCGCCCATCCATCCATCCATGTGACAATCCCCCATTCACTCACTCACTCACCTACCCACCCATCTACCTATCCATCCATAGGTTCCCGTGTTTTGGGAGCCTATTTGGTGCCAGAAAAATATGGCCATGACCTCTAGGAGCTGACAGTGAGGAAATGAGACAAATCAGTGATTTCCACGGCTTGACAGGGTTGGCACAATGGGAAGTTCCACGTGCTGTGGACGTCCAGAGCAAGAAGATCTGACCCAGCCCAGAGCCATAGGACAGGCCTTTTCTCTTAAATCTGACTAGGAATTATTTCTTTTCCCTTCAGGTTAAACAGCACTTAAGCCAAAAGATGCACCAGGAAGAAAGAGAAATATGCAATTGTTAGTACAGGCAGACAGAGACACAGTAAAAGATGCAGGAAGAAACCAATGGGAATAAGGGTGGAGGATAAAAACTCAAGGATGACAGTCAGTTCAAACTGAAAGCTCCATCCCAAGTAACTCCTCTCATGTCTCCGTCCCTTCTGATGCTGCTTAACCCCAGCCCCAAATCTCATGCCTGCACACATGAGGTCACCTCTGTGCTGGGTGTCTTGGTCTTCCTTCCAAGTTGTCTAGCTCATTTCAATGCTTGCTTTGACCAGGAGATTTGCTCAATTCAAAACTGTGAGGTCCACAGGCACAGAAGCACTTGATAGTGTAATGCAAGTGGATGGTCACAGTGTCCACAGATGCTCTCCACTCTTGAAACCTGTAGCTCTGCCACACACCTGCACAGAAGACCCTCCACGCCCTGCGCTATGCCCTTCCTGATGGTGTTGTCCCCAGGTTCTCTTCCTGGAAATGTCCCTCACCGTGTGGCCTACGAAGATTCTCCTGGTTCCCAACCATAACCCACCTCACATTACATTGCTCAGGACCGCTTGACTCTGAACCTTGTCCCAGGGACTGGAGAGCATCACGTGGGCAGTAGCCGTGTCTGATCTGGGTGTGGCGCAGGGCCTGGATCTAGCAGGTGGTCAATAAATGTTTAGTGAATAAATGAAAACCTGGCTCAACTTTAGGTCTGTATAAGAGATATGACTTTAGATAGGTCCTCAGATGGCCTCAGTTTATTCTTCTGTGAAATGGGCAAGTGATTCTTGTCCTGCCTCCCTTATGGGTTTTCTGGAGGTCAGGAAAGGTAAGAGTCAATAGTCATGGCTTTGTCCTTGAGATGCTTCTCCTACCCTCCACACCCCAGTTCCCTCCTGTGTAATGGGCAGGGCTAAGAGTCTGCAGCCGGGTCAGGCTGCTGCCTCCTCAAGCCCCGGCTTCACTGGACTCTGATGTTTCAGCTGCATCATCACACGCCAGCCATGAAATGAGCTGCGTGACCCCGGAGAAGCCTCACTGTAAAGACGGCCCCATCAGTCCTCAGGCTTCTGTGAAGACCCAGTAAGATCCAGCTACAACGATGGCTTCCTGGAGTCCCCCTAGGCCATCCCAGGTCACCAGGAAGATGTGTAGCCAGTCCTGGGCCCAGAGAGGTTGAGCAACACATCAGGGGCCACACAGCCAATGGAGGCCAGGGCCTGCTGAGAAGCTCTTCCCTGAAGGCCCAGCTCTAGTCCTGTGACCTTAATCAAGCGCCTTCCTCTCTGGGCCTCATTTCCCCATTTGGCAAGTGAAGGGATTGGAGTAGTGCTCTCTGGAATTCCTTCAGACTCTGAAGTTCCAAGCCCTTTAGGAAGGAGAAAACACCTGACAGTACTGAATTCCTGCCTTTCAGCTTCATTTTATTAGCATTTAAATGACTGCATTCTTATACTGCAATGACTCAAGAATCCGTTATAAGACTCTTAATAAAAAGTCTTTGCCAGAAAGGATGCTGGCCAATTGAGGAATGAGCAATGTTTTTTGGGGGGAATTAATTTAACAAATTAAAAAACTATCTTTCTCAAAGGAAAGATTTTAAACACACAACTCACTCACACACACACACACACACACACACACACACACACACAAAGCCCAAACAGCTTTTCAGGTCCCAAATGAAAGATGGTAGCTGAGACAGTTGCAAATGAATTATGTGCTAAAAATAACTTTTGGATGCCAAACCCTTCTGTTTTAAGATGTGCTGAGTTTAAATGCCAGCTGAATATGTATTTTTAAAGCCACCACTTCCTTTGAATCATCTGTGGCAGCAGCAATGACTGATACGGAAACACAGGTCCAGCTGGGAGGTGCTGGTGGCCCCTGCCAGCTCCACCAGTCACGGCAGTGCGCCTGGTCAGGGCTCTTCACTTCTGTGTCTTCTTATCCCCAAAACGGGCCGCACAACAACCAGCCCTACAGTCTCCCCGTTGGGGATCACTGAGTAGAGCTTAGCACAGTTACCGGCTATGAGGAAGCACTTGGTACCTGGTGACTGCTCTTTCGGAGATAATTTACTCACTCAGTGTGTCTAACTGTGGCCAGAGCGGACCATCACCTCTGCAGTGCAGTCTTTAAAACAGACAACTCAGATCTGAGTTGGCCACACCCTGGGGCAGAGCTGTCAGATGGCTGGGGAGGCTGAGCTTGTGGGTGCAACAAGAAAGGCCATGTTGCCCTCTGCTCTCGTCTGGATGAACTAATTCTAGTTCCCGTGTGTTAGAACGTTTTCTTTTTCCTCCTGGGCACCCTGTCCTTCTGGTGCCGAGGAGTCATTCTGCTCCTTGGAGACCCCAGGCAACAGGTAAACTGAGCCAGGGACAGAGAGACAGTAGCTCCTCTTTTGTCCTCATCCAAAGCCTCAGCCATGCTCTCACACAGCTCTCCACATCTGTGTGTCGCTAGGAGAGAGCGCCTGATGGGTCTGGGGTGAGGATGTTGCTGAGCATGTGTAAGCGGGAGTGGGACAGGGCCAGGGCCCAGACTGACTGGGAAGGCCTGTGAAGACGCTGGTGTTGGGCTGGGTGTGTAAGTCACTGTGTGTGTGGGTGCTAATAGTGTGTCTGAGGACATGTGCTTAGTGTGAGTGGCTCTGAAGGGCAAGGCACCATGAGGCCATCAGGGCACCTCAGAGAGAGAGAGAGAGAGAGAGAGAGAGAGAGAGAGAGTGTGTGTGTGTGTGTGTGTGTGTGTGTGTGTGTGTAACAAAGCAGATAACAGCAGTTCCAGCTCTGCATTTTCATGGCTGAGAAGGAACAGGTGAAGAGGAAGGCACTGAAAATGAAAACCTCGGAAGCAAATTCGGTGCTATTTTTAGACAATTCTTATTATGTTATCCAAAAAAGGAAAAAAAAACACACAGAAATCTCAGTCTTTCACAAGCCTCAAAGGCACAGGTGCCAGAAGTAGGGCTCAAGAACAGTTAGGGACCCAGGGCCAATGCCCTCTACTGTCCACTGCTCTCCAGAGGGGCTACCAGTGCTAGGTGTGTGTATGGGGGGACACTATTTCTTGTCCTTCAAGTGCCTCACACACACATTCATCTATCAGCTCATCCATCCACTCACCCACCCATCCACTCATCCTTCCTTCTGATCCATCCATGCACCCACCCACCCACCCACTAACCCTAACAAGGGGCATCTCAGACCCTGCGCTGGGCACTGGAGTTACAAGGATTCTCCTCTCTGCTGTGCAGGCTCTGATATCTCTGCCACAAGAGCTCCATGTGATTCTGGGGTCAGGATCCACAGGCTGAGCTGGGTAACCCAGTTCAAATTTGGGAAGACATAACCAAAATGCCTTCTGCCTGGGAGACACAGATCCTCTGGGTCCTGAACTTGGTTTGATCACTGCCGCCAACAGAAATCGCATATCAAATTCCTTCTGTGAGCTGAGTCTACTTTACAGGTGAGGAGCCTGGGACTCAGAGAGGTCTCAGGTGGCCAAGGTCACATGAGTAGGACTTACCATAGTTTAAATATGTCTGTTCCAGTCTGGTCTGTGTCCTCTGCATCCCACTGCCCTTTCCTAAGTCACAGAACAACTTGCAGTGCTTCTCCTCCTGCCTCGGTTTCCTCTTCCATAAAGGGATGGACAGACACTCGATCTTACAGCACCGTCCTCAAGGACTCTCCTATACTCCGATGCTGGCTTCACAGGGGATCAGAGTTCTCTGGACTTCCTGGCTGACACCTTGTCACTGCCAGGCAGGGACGCCCCCTGTGAAGGGCCTGTCCTGCTTGACTGGAGGTGGAAGGAGAAGGGTCTGTGTCTGGAGATGCAAGCTTGTTAGAATTCATCGCTGCCTTTGACACTTGCTCAGACTTCCACACAGCAGTGCCTGCCTTCACAGATCTGTGCCTTTTGGGTGCCCCAGGTCTAGGGACTTCCTCAAAGAGGCTGGTGAGTTTTCTGAGGAAGCCGAAAGACTAAAACTACTAGCAGATGGTGGCAAGGGGCCCAGGTGAGGTGGCAGTGTTGGGGAGGCCTCATTCTGCGCTGCAAGGGAGGGGCCTGCAGCATGGGGTTGGGGTGGGCAGTCGATCTGGACACCAACCTCTGAGTCCAACCAAAGGCTGCAGCCACTTCTCACCCAACAACAGCACCTGGCTTCTCCAGGAGCCCTTTGCAGTTTTACCTGTTTCCCTCCCCTAGATCCCCACTGGCCTAAATGGCCATAATGACACTGTTTCCTTCTGCCTTCATCCCACCCACTGTTTCTCAGCCCCTGCTCTGTCCCTATGGACTCCAACCAGAGATGTGAAGGTAGGGCATGACATTAAAGAGCAATACCATCTCTTCCCTTGCTATGTGCCCAGCACCATTGTATGCACTTGCTGTCCGGCTCAGGCCTTCACAGTAATGGCACAATGTAGGTACTGCTCATCCCCTTTATACAGAGAAGACAGAAACAGTGCAGCAACTGGCTGAGGTCCCACAGTGAGGGGCACTGTCACCTCTCTCTTACATACTCTCAAGAACCACCTCCTGGGCTACACCCCTCTCTCCAGTAGGCCAGGCTCCTTCTCAGTGTCTACAGTACAGAGCAAAGCATAGTGCTCCTTTGTGGCCAGCACTCTCCCACAGCCAAGTGGCTGCCTGGGTGGTGGGTCCTCAGGCTTCACCTCTGACTGTGGAAGGCTGGGGCCCAGGGAGCTGTCTCTGGGGACAAGTGTTGATGGATGAATGGAGGTAGCACCAGCGGGACCAGGTGGCAAGGCCAGGGAGTCTGATAATATAGGACTTCTTCTACCACCTGCTGCCTGACCAGTAAAGGTTGGGAGAGAGAACTGCCTGGCACTGGAAGACAGCGCCCCTGGGGGAGACAAAGAGGATGGCAACAGCTGCAAGGAGAGCTGTCCCAAGGCCACTGTGCTGATGAGGGGGGTAGGGGTGGGCTTTCAGTACAGGAGGCCAAAGAGCTGTCCACACATCGTGGTGCTGAAATGACAG
>NW_022900936.1:71872561-71907429 GCF_012274545.1 Fukomys damarensis | reverse complement strand
ACAGATCCTCTGGGTCCTGAACTTGGTTTGATCACTGCCGCCAACAGAAATCGCATATCAAATTCCTTCTGTGAGCTGAGTCTACTTTACAGGTGAGGAGCCTGGGACTCAGAGAGGTCTCAGGTGGCCAAGGTCACATGAGTAGGACTTACCATAGTTTAAATATGTCTGTTCCAGTCTGGTCTGTGTCCTCTGCATCCCACTGCCCTTTCCTAAGTCACAGAACAACTTGCAGTGCTTCTCCTCCTGCCTCGGTTTCCTCTTCCATAAAGGGATGGACAGACACTCGATCTTACAGCACCGTCCTCAAGGACTCTCCTATACTCCGATGCTGGCTTCACAGGGGATCAGAGTTCTCTGGACTTCCTGGCTGACACCTTGTCACTGCCAGGCAGGGACGCCCCCTGTGAAGGGCCTGTCCTGCTTGACTGGAGGTGGAAGGAGAAGGGTCTGTGTCTGGAGATGCAAGCTTGTTAGAATTCATCGCTGCCTTTGACACTTGCTCAGACTTCCACACAGCAGTGCCTGCCTTCACAGATCTGTGCCTTTTGGGTGCCCCAGGTCTAGGGACTTCCTCAAAGAGGCTGGTGAGTTTTCTGAGGAAGCCGAAAGACTAAAACTACTAGCAGATGGTGGCAAGGGGCCCAGGTGAGGTGGCAGTGTTGGGGAGGCCTCATTCTGCGCTGCAAGGGAGGGGCCTGCAGCATGGGGTTGGGGTGGGCAGTCGATCTGGACACCAACCTCTGAGTCCAACCAAAGGCTGCAGCCACTTCTCACCCAACAACAGCACCTGGCTTCTCCAGGAGCCCTTTGCAGTTTTACCTGTTTCCCTCCCCTAGATCCCCACTGGCCTAAATGGCCATAATGACACTGTTTCCTTCTGCCTTCATCCCACCCACTGTTTCTCAGCCCCTGCTCTGTCCCTATGGACTCCAACCAGAGATGTGAAGGTAGGGCATGACATTAAAGAGCAATACCATCTCTTCCCTTGCTATGTGCCCAGCACCATTGTATGCACTTGCTGTCCGGCTCAGGCCTTCACAGTAATGGCACAATGTAGGTACTGCTCATCCCCTTTATACAGAGAAGACAGAAACAGTGCAGCAACTGGCTGAGGTCCCACAGTGAGGGGCACTGTCACCTCTCTCTTACATACTCTCAAGAACCACCTCCTGGGCTACACCCCTCTCTCCAGTAGGCCAGGCTCCTTCTCAGTGTCTACAGTACAGAGCAAAGCATAGTGCTCCTTTGTGGCCAGCACTCTCCCACAGCCAAGTGGCTGCCTGGGTGGTGGGTCCTCAGGCTTCACCTCTGACTGTGGAAGGCTGGGGCCCAGGGAGCTGTCTCTGGGGACAAGTGTTGATGGATGAATGGAGGTAGCACCAGCGGGACCAGGTGGCAAGGCCAGGGAGTCTGATAATATAGGACTTCTTCTACCACCTGCTGCCTGACCAGTAAAGGTTGGGAGAGAGAACTGCCTGGCACTGGAAGACAGCGCCCCTGGGGGAGACAAAGAGGATGGCAACAGCTGCAAGGAGAGCTGTCCCAAGGCCACTGTGCTGATGAGGGGGGTAGGGGTGGGCTTTCAGTACAGGAGGCCAAAGAGCTGTCCACACATCGTGGTGCTGAAATGACAGCGTGATATAGTGTCCCAGGAGCTTTCCAGGACAGCAGTGCTGACACTGGAGTGTGGGGTTGCAGAGGTTGTGGCCAAGGTTCTTCCAAATTTGGGGTGCTTGGTATGGGTGCCAGGAAGACACTAAGCCTTTTCAATGTGTTTTTAAGCAGGGTGGGGAGCTGACACCTGACATTCAATCCTGATGCTCAAATCTTGGTTCTCAAGCATTAAGAACCCCAGTGGGCAAACCTGGCATGGGGACATTCTACAAAAGGCCCTCACAGGGTCATTCAACACACAGACACTGAACCCACGTGGGTCTATCAGTGCCCTCTGCCACCAGTGCCAGAAACTCTACCTACTGATTCACTCAAGAGTTGCACCAGTCTTTTCCCTCTGGCTTTGCCAGGACCAGAAGCAATACTTAGTTAATGGGTTATGAGTCTGACTAAATGTATGAACTTCGGTCCCCCACAGCTTGGAAGAAGACAGGGAAAAATCTAAGACTACTTTTGAACAGCTGAGTGAATCCTTTAGGGTCCAGGTCAGAGAAGCAGGAAGCCAAGGCTTAGAAGAAAGTCTTTCTAGGTGGACTGACACTGCAGAGGCTGGGAAATCTAACTATACTGAGAGAGGGATTAAAAAAAGCAGAAAGTAGGACTGTTAGAGTCAAAGGAGTGAAGGACTCTGAGTGACTCAGGAACTAGCAGGGACCTGTGTGTTTGTCTGAGCGAGGTGTCTTTCAGCCTGTTTCTCACTAAGGCAGTTACTGATCTGAGCAGTAACAGAGTGATCCTGGCTTGGTGACTGTGCACTCACTGCCTTCCAAGCCTGAGCCTAGGTTATCTCTGCATAGTCTCGTTGGTGGACAACCAGAGATCTCTCTCTTTGGTGCCCCTGACTTGCCCTCAGATCAAAGAAGGAAAGTTTCAAGGCCAGGAAGCCTGAGGAGAAGCCGGGAGCTGGAGAGAAAGGTTGAAGTTTATACCTAGGCTTGCAACCCACCACCTGCCAAATGCAAACTTCTCCTTTCCTCCCTCTTCTCATAAGCTTCTCCAGGTCTTCAGAGCAGGGCTGCTTGAAGGGGTTCCCTGAGGCTCACTGGTAATGGTACCTCCAGGGCCCAACACAGCCACAGGTCCACAGCCTGTGGGATCCGCCTAGATGAGTGGTTGTCTGGCAGTGGGGCCAGGACCTTACTGCTACCAGCAGGATCCCTAGGGTGGGAGAGGTCTGTCCTCCTCTCTTAGGCTCATGTTTATACCCAGCACTCCCCTGGTAAGACTCACAAATCCCCTGGTCACTGGAAGACACCATCTGGCCCTTTCCACTCTTCACATCCTTGTCCACAGAGGCTGTCCTGTCTCCACCCTCCTCTCTTCCTTTCCCTTCTTCTGGGGCTCATTTGGCCATATCTGTCCAGGCTTCTGCGATTCTGCTTTGGGCCAACTCTATGCTCTCCTCCTGGTTCTGCCTCTGCCCGTGAACACTTTGCCTCTGCTGGGCAATACTGCCTGTCTGCATCAACTGCAGACTAACATGGGTGTCTCCCAACCTGACCTTTCCAATGTGCTCACTCCCCTGCTCCAGCACCGGCCTCCTGTGGCTGCCAAGGGTCCTTCTGAGGGTGCTCCAGGACCTCACACTTTCCTGCTCATCCATATCTTTCGGTGATGCCTGTGTTTCTCCAGCATCCGAAGTAGCCTCCTTCACTGCACTCCCTTCCTGGTTCATCCAATGCCCAGACCTAGGGAGCACTGGATAAGGACTCAGCTCCCTCTCCTTCCTCCTTCCCCGAGCCCCCCAGTGTTTCCCATTCACAGCCTCCTGACAGGTTGTAGCCTCACACCCTCCTTCACTGTTCCCAGAGAGAGGCTGAAGGTAAATGCTACACACAGAGTGGCTTCTATGTGTCAGGAGCTGTGTTAGGTCTGAACATATCCACACTGGGTTTGAGTATGTTGCTCTCTGGATTAAAAATAGGCTCCCCAGTTTCTGTGTGGAAGAAACACATTCACAACCATGTCCTCCAGGGTTCTGCCCAGTCGGCATCACCCTGCAGCTGGTCTCTGTCTAATGCAGCTAGCTCCCTGCCACTCTCTGAACAGCACATCCCCTGCCTTCTGCCTTTTGGTGCCATGCTTCCCATTTCAGAATGGTCCATCTTGCTTTTCTATTAAGCAAAGCCTCACCCTCCAACATGCAGCCCCAGTGCCAACTTCTCTATGACATTCTAATTCCCTGCTTCAAAGTCCAACCTCCTTCCACCACCAGCCCTTAGAGTAGGGTTCACTTCTCGTCTCCACACCCCACTGCCCCGGGTGGGTTTGGCTTGCCTCCCCAGGAGACCAGGAGCTCCTGAGGCCAGAATCTCTTCAGTGCCCACAAAAGGCAGACCTCTGCTAATGTGGCTGCACCACGGAGAAAGCCACTGGGTGATGAAGGATGCCGGGAACAGTCTTAGGAAAGTGGTAGCCAGATGGCAGGAACAGCTCATGCTCAACGCACTCTGACCCGGAGTCAAAGACCGTACCGTGGCCTTCCAGGTGTCAAATCAATAAATCTGCATCTAGACCCCAGGAAGACGCTGCCTCAGGGACCCCATCTCACAAGCAAAGGGAGGCTTTGTAAGGTGGAGGAGGCTGCCCGGGTCACATGATGGTTGAATCTGAACCCAGGCAGACAGCTGCCTGGTCCCCTGCTCTGACCACGTGTGCTTTGTGACCTCTGCCCAGGCAGGGGTGCCCTGAAGTACTGCGGTCCAACAGGGAAGATGAGTCAGGCCGGGTTTAACACTCCCAGGGAAGGTTGCACAGAGGGTCCTTGTGGCCTGTCCCACAGCTTTTTTTTTTTTTCAGCTTTAATTTAGTTTATTGGTACATTTTAGGGATACAGTACAGTTACATACACTGTTGGGATCTTGTACCTCTACATGACAAGTCGTGGTTCTCATTTTTTCCCCTTGTCTCTGCCCTCCCTTCACCCCCTCCTCCCCTCCACAGCTCTTTTTTACCATCCTCCTGTCAGTCCTGGGGTTCAGCTCTGGCACAGGCAGGATTTGCGGGGGCACACAACTCCCACCTCCAGCTCTCTCTGGTCCCAGAGCCATCCCGCCAGCAGCCTTGGTCCTATTCTCCAGCCTCCACGATCATGTGCCCGTGGTCTGTGGACCTCTCTGGCTCCTGCATCCAGCCTGCTGACAAGTGACCAGTCAAGCCTGAGTGTGACCGGGGGAGGGCGGGCCAGCTCTGCGGCTCTTCTGACTCGGCTCGGTTGTCCCTGGCCACTGCAGAGACTAACAGAATCCACTCGGCACCTTGAACAGATGGTGCCACTTCTAAAAATAACACCGCACCACACTCCCCAGTGCAGCCAAGTCCCCACGACAGAAGGGGTGCAGCTGGGGGTGGGAGCTGCTCGCTGCTCTTACCAGCCATCTGCACAGGGACAGATGCAAATGCAGTTTCCCTCGGGACACTGGCCCAGGCGACCCCAGCCTTGCCAAAGCTGTGCAGAGCCACGGGCTTCATGCTCAGGCTCAAAGACCACAAAGTGAGAGTAACCCAGGACACAGTGGCTGGGGACAGCGTGGCTCACCTGTATTTTCGCTTTCCGGGCCTCCCAGTACCTCTCCATGTCACGCACTGCCAGGAGCCTGAAAAGTCCTCTCTTCTTTCTCTGGCAGTTACCTTCTAGTCCACCTCTGGCTCTCTAGATCTACAATCTCTAGTACCATCCCCTCTGGGGAATTTCTCCACCCTTATAGGATATGGTTCTTTAACCACTTTTTTTTTGTACCAGGTTTCAAACTCGGGACCTTGCACTTATGAGGCAGGCGCTGGAATCACTGAGCTAAATCCCTGGCCCTTCTTTAACCACTTTTCATTTCACTCACAACTTAGTAGAGTTGGAACCCCTTTGATGAGGCTCAGAGTCAGAGAGCGAGCAGGACACTTGCTCTACTGAGTGACCACGGGTGCAGCCCACCGGCTTTCTGGACTCAGCTGCCACATCTCTCAAGTGGAGATAGTAATAGGCCCTGAATCACTGCAAGGCATGAGAGTCAGTGCAGGGCACAGAGCTCAGCCCGAAGCCTGGCCACTGAAAGACACACAGTGAACTAGAAAGATGGCGATTTCTAGGAGGGGAAAGCAGGCCCTGCGGTGGAAGACACTGCCCACGGCCATGGAGCAGACAGCTGGGTGCAGGCCTGAGACCTGCCAGTGATGGCCCTGTCTGAAGCTACCTACCACGTCCCACCCACAGGCACTCCAGGGATGTGTCCCCTGCATCTTGGACAGGATTCTCTCTGGGCGCCAGTCCCTTCTCCAGCCATGGGGGCGCCGGCCCAGGCATATGTAAGCTCTCCTGAAGACACCCTCTCCTCATTCCCTGCCAAGACCTAGCCCTGAGCCTCTGCCCTGAGCTCTGGCCAGACCCTCCCACCTTCTAAGAGAGCTCAAATCTTACCCAAATATCTCAGCCAGAGCATTTAAGAACTCGAAAGCCACAACCCCAGGACAGCCAAACCTTAGAATAACTGAGTTCTTCACACCCAAACATGCCCCCTCCCCCTGGCACTGCTCCCTTCTGCTTTTCCAACCTCAAGGTTGCCTCCTCTTCCAAAGCCCCAAATCTGAATCTCTCTGGCTGGGGCCCTCTGTTCCCCTCTTCTGCAGGGGCTGTGGCCACCTCTGTCTGTTTCTCCTTGCTTGGGCCTGGCATGAAAGGGTGCCAGGCTCCAGGGCTCAGCTGTGTGCTTCTCTAGTGGCTGACTCAGCCCCTTGAAGGTATCAGGCCCGAGTGGGGCTCTAGCCACCACATCCCAAGAGCAGAGGCTACTGAAGGGCACATGTGTACAAAGCTCAGGAGAGGCCCTGGTGCTCCAAGCTCATTTGAATCCAGAGACTGGAGAGGACCTCAAAGATCAAAATCCCTGTGGTGCTCCACCGCTCCTGCCCGAGCCTCCCCGCCCCCTGGACAGGGCATGCCGATGCTGGTGGCTACAGAGGTCTTCAGGCTGAGCTGAGATTTTCTTCTTGCTAACAATTTTTGTTGTTTTAAAGTTTCTGGGTGTTTTCTGATTTACTGATATCCCTGCTCCCTCTGCTCCACTGCAGATCTGAATCCTCAGATGTGTGCACAGAGGGCGGGGAAGGTGTGCGCACGGCTGTCTCACCAGGTATATACACAGGCATGACCTGATACATGTCAGGGCTGGACAAAGTGCAAGTGTGCATCCATGTGCACCCACGTGCGTCCAAGATGCATGTGTTAGTGTACTAGAGCAGGACAGGATGTCTGTGGTTGTGGATGAGCTTGCCTGAGTGGGCTAGATGTTGGGGTATGTAGAAAGCGTATTTCCAAAATAAGACTAGTTGTGTGTGCGTGCGTGTGTAGGCATGCGTGTGTATGCACGTGTGTTTGGGGTGTGTGTGGAGGTGAAGCCAGGGATCACGGCAAAGGGTTTTACTCACTAGAAAAGGGTCCTGGTCTCCTAGCCTGAGCGGTCAGTAGGGGTACAGAACAGAACACTGAGGGGCTGCCTTCAGCCTGGGAACCCTCAAACTTTTCAGCAGACAATCTGAGCTCTCGGGGCGGGCACCTGCCACCAAGTCTTACCCGGAACGAAATGCCAGCAACAGCAAGTGACACAAAATGCTTTTCAGTTTGGTCTCAAAAGAATCCACTTATTATTTATATTTCACAAGTGAGAAACCAAGGCTAGAGAATTCCAGGGCTCACAGCAGGCCCTGCAGAGCTCGACCTTTCCAGAGTGGCCTTGGAGGTGCACGAGCACACACAGGACACTCAACTCTACGTTGGGCTGCTCAACCCAAACCACTGTGGGCTGCACCACCAAGGCGGTCCACCTTTCACTGTCCTTGCTCCTGCACTTTCCTCATTGGCACACTAAGGAAGCGGGGCTCACTGCTTTCCGGGGACCTTCACAGGCTGACTGTGCTAGGTCTGTGACATTGGAATGGAGCTCAGGGAGGGGCCTCTCTGGCTCTCGACACCACTTCCAGCCTCTACTTCAATGGGCACATGTGTGCCCTTAGATAAGCCAGTGCTATCCTCTGGACACTAAGCCATCTCTGTGGGAAGTTTTTTGTTTTAATAATAAAAAAATCAACTCAGAGCTGCCTGGTGGACCCCATTTACCCTCCAGGGCCCTTGTCAGTAAACCCTATCCTGACTCCACTTTCCAGGGGGAGTCAACTGATCTTTCTCCATGGCTTGGACATCTGTGGCCTTGAAGATTCATCTACTTCTAGGTCTCCAGCACACCTGATGGACACTGTTGGTATCAAAGGACACAAGGAAAAGTGGTAGCAGGAGCCCAAGGCTTGACCCTAGAAGCTGACAGAAAACAAGACTGCCTGGATCTCAGACCCATCCACTTTTCCAACAAATGCTTGTGTTGGAAAACAAAGGAAAAGAGCAACACTGAGTATCTCCCAGGTACCCAGCCCTGCCTCCAGATAGGACCGAGCCATGGCAACACAAGAAGGAGAGGGTGTTCCTCGGGAGAAGCATCTATGATTGCTGAGATCTAAGGTTCCCCAAGAGCCTGTGGAAACGGTCTGACCCCCAGCTTAGTGCTGTTGGAAAGCAATGGGACCTTGCACAGGCATGGCCCAGCGGGAGGTTTGGGGTCAGGGAGGGCGTGGCCTTGAAGGGATAGTGGGACTTCAGACTTTCTGCTCCCTTTCTCACTGTCAGCCCTTAAGTGGTTGGTTTCACTCTCAACATGTGCCCCTGCCATGATGTGCTCCCACAGGCCCACAGCAACTATGCCAAACTCTGCAATGAGCTAAAACAAACCCTTTCTCTGTAAATCGATTATCTCAGGTATTATAGGCCAAAGTACTAAAGGGATCTGAGTAGAAACAACAGGGATTAAAAAACAATCTGAGAGCAGCTAAGCTTTATGCTACCATGGGCTGTCCCTGCCCTTGCCTTTTTACATGCATTTGCTTGCTAATTCCCACAATGGCTCCTAAAGGTAGGGGCTCCTATTTTCATTTTAGACAAGAGGAAACTGAGGTTTGGGGAGGCAGAGTTAATGGCCAAGGCTACACAGCCAGGGTATGGCCTGGCCAGGATCTATACCATAATGAGTCTCACAGCTGTCCTCTTGACCTCAGTACACAAGGGCACTCACCAGGCTGCCTTGTAGGAGGACACCAGCAGGGTGGAATGTAGGGTTCTGGGGTAGCAGAGAGCCAGGTATAGGAACGTAGGCTGGGGATGAGAGGAGGCCTTCTGGATGCCTCCTCTTCAGCATTCTCTAAGGAAACCTCCATGGGAGTCTTCTCCCTCACACTGCTGACAGGTGCAAGGCCAGGCCCCAAGCAGGAAAAGGCAGAGGGGCTCTGAGCTGGGCTGGGAATGAGGGACAGCAAGCAGATGACAACCCCTTCCTGTGTTTGGAAGAAATCACGAATGACATTCTGGAGCCAGCAGCCTGGCCTCATCCTTTGCTGCTAGAAGCAGCCCCCAGCTAGGGGACTAGCAGCCACCCAGAGCAGGACTGGTTGACGAATGACAAGCTGTGGGGCAGGACAGCCTCCTATCCAGTGTCCTGATCTTGTTATAAATGAGGACTGTCACCTGCAGGAACTCTTGTGGCCTCCTTCATGTCCTGCAGCAATAGGAGTGAGATACCCATTTTCATGTAAGGGGACTGAGGCCCTGGCAGGGCAAGTGGTCCACTTGACTCAAGTCAGAGACAGTGCTGAGGCCAGAGCAGGCCAGCGAGGTGCCTGGGATGGAAGGAGGGAGACCTGCTCTCCTTCCCATCAGTGCCAAATCCTGTTCCCTCTACCATCTGCCTGCCTTGATATTTCAGGCTGCCAGAAGCATCCATGGGCCTACTTGCTCCCCGACCCTGAGGACAGAGACTGAAAGCCCACAGAGAGACCTCAAGCACCTTTTGGGAGCTTTTTAGATGTAGGAAAGGGGAAGGAATAGTCAGATCTGAAAGACAGGTGCTCAGCTCTTTGAGCAGCAACAAATTTCTGGGGAAATGACTCACTGCTCTCCTTTTTGTCTGGCAAACTTCTACAGTGGGCCCAGTGCAGGCACAGCCTGTGCATGGGAACGTGAAGGGGAGGACTGGCCTCAGCCTCTCCTCAGACAGCTCTGCGCTGCTGGGCACAGTGCCTGCACAGGCAACAGTGGGCAGAATTCATGACAAGTGGACACGAATGGAGTGCAGCCACTGTGTGCGAGCCAGGACTCGGGGCACATACAACTCAACGAGGCAGATAATGTTTTCATCCCCACTCTACAGGTAGCAAACAGAGGCAAAAAGGGCTACCCAGCTTGCCCAAGGTCACTCAGGCAGAATACAGCAGAGTTACAGAGGCCCCACAGTCTTCACTGGGTAAAGCACAGAAAACGTGGAACAGCCCACGCAGGGCAACCCAAGGCCCAAGGCTCATGCTTAGCACTCTGGGAGCTCCAGGAGTTGCATCAGCCACCCCAGGGGAATTCTCTATGCCTCCGGCAAACTTGGACTGAAACTTCCAGGAAGCCAGAGATGGTGATGGTGCTGTATCAGTTAGCAGCAAGAGAGGCTCCAGTTTCTCTCTCTAAACCTGCCCACGAGCTTCACCTATAAAAATAACCCAGGCCAGATGCCCTTTCACCCTGAGGAAGTGGGTTCTGTGATGGCGGGGCTTGGGCGGGCACAGAAGGAAGGTCAGAGGAGTGACAGAAGGGTCTCTGCCCAAGTCCACCCGCTGCCTGACACTTCCCACAGGGGCTACACTGGACACCCTGACACCCAAGCCTCTTGTACTTGGGCCCTCAGTTGCCAGGGAACCCTGTAGGCTCTCCGGCACCCCAGTCCAGGCTGTCAGAGTCCAAGCCTAGGTGGGGATGTGGATGAGTAACAGAAACTGCCCAGCCCAGGAGAAGCTGCCGGGACACGCTTTATCTCAGAGCTCAGCAGGCCTGGAGAGGTCCTGTGGTCATTTTGCAGATGGGGGCTGAAAATGGGAAAGGGCGTCGCCTAAGGTGATCCAGTGAGTTATCAAGGAGGGCAGGCCCAACTCCAATGGGGCGATTCAAACAGAGGTATTGACAGTGAGAGCTCTGCGCGTAGGGTCCCGGCCGAGTGTCTTCTCTCACTCTCCAAATGGCAGTGTAAGGAGTCATAGCTTCTTCATCTATTTCTGAGACAGGGAAGCTGAGGCTCAGAAAGACTGGGCACCTACTTAGGATTATCTGTCAGTGAGTAGCAAAGGTCAGATCAAATAGTCAGTGTGACTCTGGAGTCTGCCAGGTTCACCTGGCTATACCAGACCCCCAAGATCAGTAGGAGTTTAGGTACAGCACTGAGGGATGGCCTCACAGCTGGCTCAAGGCAGAGAAAAGTATCAGAACCCATGTCTCTCTGGACTCAAGGTCTAGGCCTGACTGCCTGAGCCTAGTCCCAGGCAGAGATAGGAGGTGGGGCCCTTCTGCTCAGCCTTGGGGTCTCCCAGCCTCAGGTGTCTCTGTGTTATCCTCAACCAGCAGGGTGAGGTTTCCAGGGGACAAGACTTCACTCCAGAGTCCCCAGGAGAGTCAGCAAGCCCCACCCAGCAGAGAGCAGTGGCCTGTGAGTCCAGGCCGCTGGACCTCTCCCTCAGTCCTCCCACCCCACCTCGCAACCTGAGCCTGAGTTGGGCAGGGACTAGAAGGTTGCCATGGCGACAGCACATCAGATACTGACCTGGGAACCCACTGGCTATGCAGGGGAGGGGCAGGCCTTGTCTCAAAGGGATGGCTTCAGGAGTGGAGGACGGGGCCCTGAGCCCTGTGGTGGCTGTGGCTGTTCTCTGGGGCAGGCTGGGCATAAGCTGCTATTTATAATTCTGCTGAATGGGCCCAGTGACCTGATCTGCAGTCCCACCTGCTCAGGAACCCAGCAGCTGTAACCAGGGAGGAATCAGCTCAGAGATGTCTGCCACCCCAGGACTCCCTGTGAGCACAAGCTGGAGAGCACTGGTGTGGAGCATGGGCTTTAGCACCCTCCCCTCTGAACCCTGCCCTGCCCTTGCTCCCGTGTTCTGCAGCCAGAGCCAGAGAAGAGTGGAGCTGTGTTCTGCAAGTCTGTATAGTGTGTGTGTGTGTGTGTGTGTGTGTGTGTGTGTGTGTGTGCCTAATTATTTTACACAGAGAGGAGAGAGGAGTGCAGGGAAGGAGAAGAGTCAGGAGAGAGCAAGGAAGCACAGAAGAACTTGAGATCTGGGAAGAGGAAGGAAGGAGGAAGAGAGGGAAGGAAAAAGGAGAAACAGGTAGACTTCAGAGAGACACTGGGAGCTTTGGAAAGGAAGGTGGGGGAGAGTGAGGAGGACACAGACAGAATGAGACACAGAGGCCCAAAGTCCAGAAACGGACCAGCTGAGAGACAGGGTGAAGGGGAGCCAGAGCTCCAGGGCGTCCTCTGCTGCCTGCCTGTCTTTGGCCTTGGCCAAGCTGCTACGCTGGCCAGGAAGCTGCAAGTCTGGCTGGGTCTCTGGGGACAGGTAGGTGGAGCTCTGTCCCAGGCACTGCCCCGTCCCCGCTCTGCCCTTTCTTGCCACCTAGGGACCTGGGTCTAGACTCCAAGGTCGCTGGAACCCAGCTGGGAAAGGGCATGGTTTCTGAGGCTTGCGGGCTGTCCGCCCTCAGATCTGGGTTATTTTGGGAGTTGAGCTGCCAGAACACCCCCACTTCCCATACATGGGCCAATGAGTGGTGACTCAAAATATTCTCTCAAGGAAACCAGTGTCACTGCTTCTGGGAGGCCTCTCGTGATTGGCCCAGCCCTGACCCTAGGTGGCACCTTCCCTCCGGCAATCGCCCCACCAACACTCATCTGCCTGTGTCCCCCATCAGATAGTAACCCTGGTGTTGGGGACTGGCCCATAAGCCCCATGGTGTTACCATGACAGAAGGTGGGCAAGAGTGTTTCCAAGGGTTGATTGGTGGGTGCCTGGGTGACCGAGAATTAGTTTTGGGTTTGGTATCTACGAGATGCTTGTGCAACGTCTAAACAGATGCAAAGTGGGTAGTCAGATGTACAAGCTGGCAGCAGAGAAGAAGGGTTCCAGCCGAGACAGAAGTGAGCAATTTAAATGCAGAATGCCCAGCCCTAGGAAGGGTGTGCTCATCCAGGGAGAGCACTCAGGGGGAGAGGTAAAGAGGCTTAAGAGTGGAAGAGGAGGACCAAGCCACACAGCCAGATAAGCAGATCTGGCTCCCCACTGCCCTAGAAAAAGGTTCAAAATTCTTCGCCTGATGCACACACAGGCCCTGCCTACTTCACCCACACAGTTGCCTGGCCCTTCCTATACCATTCCTTCCAATCACAAGAAACGTCGCGCGGAACTCCACACTCCCAGCCTGCACCCAAGCACTGCTTCCCTCTGGAAATGTCCTCCTGTGGGCAAAGCTTCTACTATTCCACAGCACCAGACCAGGACGCTTTCCTCGGCCTCCCCAGCACTCTGGCGATACACAGCTCTGCACCCCAGGCCATGTTCACCCGCCCGAGTTCAGTGTGCAGTGACACCCACAAGTCTGAAGCCCATCACAGCCGGGGTGGGCTGCACGCAGCTCATCTTCTTCCAGCTTGAGCCTGGGATGCCAAAAGAGAGGCTAAGAGCAGGACGAGGATCATGGGCCTCGGAACGGGTGGGGAGCATGCGGGGCGTTTCACTGGCCCTACACTGCAGCAGGAAAGGGACACTAGGACAGAAGCAGAAAAGAGCAGTTAAGTGCATCTTCCTTCACCATCCCGAGCTCATGACCACAGACTTCTTTTCTAGAAGTCAGTGTTCAGGGAGGGAAGGGCCCGGGTCTGGAGGGGTCCTGTCAAAGCTCCCCACTCTCCCGGGGTCACTGCTGCTCTGTGTGTTTAACGTCCCTGCCCCAGGATCCTGAGGGACTGGATAGGAACAGGCCCACTGTGGAACACCTACTATGTGCTGGGCACCACTCATTTGGTCGGCAACACAGGTGGGGCTCAGCAGACTCAGGCGCTGATTCCAGCTCTGTTATTTGTCTTGGCCTCCCTTTCCTCATCTGTGAGACAACTCTGTTCACACACATCTGCTAGGCTCCTGTGAGCCTGATCCTGTTAGAGGGTACTGTTCCCACTTTACAGACAAGGACACTGAGGTCCCAAGAGGCCCAGATGGAAGAACGAGGCTGGCACCTGTTTCCACAGCAGAAGGCCCTTGCCTGGCCTGCAATGTGGAGTGCTCTCACACTGGGCCCTTCAGTGGGTTGGTTCTGGCCCACAGGCTGCACACTGGGGCTCAAAGGTGGTTCAGAACCCCAGGGACTGGGGTTAGGGAGTCAAGGCTCCCTCCCCATTTGACATCCTCCTCCATTCAGGGAAGCCAGGGCTGGGGTGAGGTGAGGACTCCGGGTTTGGCAGGAGAGGAAGGGGAAGTTGAAAATTCCTAGTTTCCTGTGCCAGTAACTCCACCAGTAACTAAAAAGGGAGCTCAGGTTTTCCCCCTGAAAAACTGGCAAAATCCTATCTGCCCCGGAAGATAAGCAGAGCACAGGGCAGAACACTTTGCCTGGCCTCGGCGGAACTGCACGGAGCCCCAGGTGAGTGAGTCTTAGTTGAGAGCCGTGGCTGCCTTCGGAGGGGACCTCAAGCCTGCAGATATGCGTGGTACAAATCTGTGTCATTCTGAGAAGGAAGCTATGGCTTTCACCAGCTTCTCAAAGGACTCCCTGACCCCCGTGGCACCCAAAGAATCAGGATTATAGTTAGGGGGCCCAAGTCAGCTTCCACATGGCAGGCACGGACGGTGTGGAACAGCGGAGTCTGGGGTGGTGAGAGGGAGCAAGGCTGGAGGCTGGCTCCATGCTTGGAGACTCCAGCGAGGCGAGGTGTGAGGAAACCCTCCCCTACTGGGGAGACCTGCAGCTCTTCTGAAGCCCTACAGTATGAGATCTCTGTTGCAACCAGCTCCAGTTCAGGCCAGCAAGGCAAGCGGGGGCCGGAAAATGAGTCTTCCTGCCCAAGCAAAATGCAAAGCTACCACTCCCATGTGCCTGTAACTGTACTGGATCAGCATTTTGGGTTCAGGAAATGGGATTCCACTGGTCTCTACCCTTAGCAGGACTGAAAGCCACAGAGCTCTGAACACGAAGGAATCCAAGTGTGGCAGGGAGGAAGTCGATGGAGGGTCTGAGCTCTGGTGCTGTGGGTCAGGGCTGCCTGTCAGGGCAGAACCTCCAGAAATCTCAGGGCTCATTTGCCTGGACCCTGTAACTAGGCTTGGTTGGGATGTGGCCTAGACTCATTTACTTTAGCCCAGTGGGTGACACAGCAGGAGAGCTGAGATGAGCCCAAACAAGGACCATCTGTGCTCCAGTCCTCTCAGCCCAGTGTCCCCACTACCAGCTCAGCAGCCCTCAAGCCCAATGAATCTATTTCTTCTTGCATGATTAGTACTGCCTGTAAGTTCTTTGAAAAATCACTTCCTTCTTCTAGCTGGTAAAGATATTCTCCTATTCTCTTCTAGAAACTTTCCAGTTGTAACTTTGTTTAGTTGTGGGAGCTCTTTGGATTATCTTCATCTGTTTTTCTTTTTATCGTGGTTAAATCTACCTATTATAACATTTGGCGTTCTGTCCATCTTCAAATATTCAGCTAACTGGCACCACGTGTATTCACGCTGATGGGTAGCAGCTGTCACTGTCCATCTCCAGAACCTCTCCCTCTTCCCAGACTCTGGCGCATGAATTCCCCCTTCCCTCTTCTTCCAGCCCTAACAACTACTGGTAAGTTTCTGTGAATCCATCTCCTCTTGAAAGTAGAACCATTCATTACTGACTTACTTCAGTTAACCTCTTGTTCTCAAGGCCCATCCGTGTGGTAGCAACGGTCAGTTTCCTTAGTTTTCAAGGCTAATATTCTATCCCACCAACAGAACACACTGAGTTATCTATTTACTCACTATGGGCACTTGGGTTCCGAGTCTCTGGCTATTGGAACGCTTTGATCAACACGGGTATACACACATTTGTTTGAGTTTCTACTTTCAGTTCTTCTGGGCACCCACCTAGATATGTCACTGTGGACCATGTGATGATCCTGGGTTTAAATTTTTGAGGAATTGCCACAGGGCTTTCCATGGCAGTGTCACTGTTTTACATTCCCACAGCCATGCCCACAGGTGCTGATGCCCCACACTTTTGCCAGCACTTGTTTCCTGTGTTCTGGGTGCATGTGTGTGTTATTTTTAAATAACAGCCATCCTAACAGGTGTGAAGTAGCGCCTCAGGTTCTGCTCTGCGTCCCTCTCTAATGACCTGTGATGGTGAACATCTTTCCGTGTGTGTTTTGCCAAGTGTGCATCTTCTTTGGAGAAATGTCAATTTAAGGCCTTTTACCATTTTTAAATTGGGTTGTCTTTTTGTTGTTGATTTATAGTAAGTTTTTTTTAACCTATTCTGGAAATTAATCCATTATTACATGTATGCTGGCAGATACTTTCTCCCATCCCCTGGATTGCTTTTGTACTCTGCTGATAAGAGTCTTTGGATGCACTAAAGTTTTTAAGTTTGAATTTATCTATTTTTGTCTTGCTCATTAGGCTTTTGGTGTCATATCCAAGAAACTACTGCCAAATCCAACATCACAAAGCTTTCCCCTCTGAGTTTCCCATCTAAGTTTAGTTCTGTGTGTGGTGTGAGGTAGGGACACAAAGCCAGCATATCTGAATTGACCTCTAACCCTAACCCCACCGGCCTCAGGCTCCTGCAAAGTCCCCACCTTTTCTCAGGGGCCATTCAGGAGGCAAGAACCCCCTTATCACTCTCCTCCTCGTCGTCCTCTTCCTCCTCCTTGAAGCCCTGCCTCCTTCCTACTTTTCCTTGAAATCATTCTCCAGAGCCCTTGGCCTTATCCGATTTCTCATCTCCTGTTCAGACGACTCCAGTGGCTGTTTGTTTGCTTGGTTTTGGTTTTTTGAGACGGGGTCCCACTCTGTAGTTCAGGCTGGCCTTGAGCTCACTGTGTAGCCACAGTTGCCCTGCTCTGATCCTCCTGAGTGCTGGTTTCACTGTGGCGTGCGCCACAATGCCTGGCCAGTCCGACGGCTCTTCGGTGCCTCCCTGCTGCTTGGTAGAGCAACTTTGGTCACATCGCATCCCCTCCCTGCTCTGCTCTGAAGATGAAGACAAGTTCCTCAGCGCCGCCTTCCGTGGGTGCTGGCCCTGCTCCTCCGGCCTGGGTAGTGCCCACTCTCCTTACCGCGTCTGCTCCAGTCACACTGATGCTACTCCCACCTTTGCTCTGTTCCCTCATCTTGGAATGCTGCTTCCTCCCATGAACCCCAACGAAAGTACTCTCACCTCCTCCAGGGAGCCTTCCCTGATTCACCCACTAACATCCTCTGCTGTCACACTTACCATGGTTGTCTTTTTGTGGCTGGGTTAATGCTGGACCCTAGAGCACTGAGGGCAAGGCCTATACCTGTATTCCTATCAGGACTGTATTCCTAGGCCTAGCACAGCATTAGGCACAGGGCAGATCACCTGCAAACACTTTGGGAAGGAAGGAAGGAGGAAGGAAGGGTGGGGGAGGAAAAGCAAGGAGGGAAGGAAAGAAGGAAGGGGAAGGAAGGAAGGTAAGAGAGAGAGAGAGAGGGAAGGAGAAAAAAAACATGAAGCAAAAAGACCAATTTCCTTCTTGAAGTAGGGTCCTCCAAGCCCTCTAAAGTACAAAGTTCCACACATGACCTCGTGGCATAAGGGGGAGATATTCACTACCTGCAATTTCTGACCTTCTGGGAACTAATTTTGGCACAATTGTTCAGGCAAACACTTCCTTGGCTGCGTGTCCTCACCGTAACGTGGTGGATGGTGACACCCAGAAGGACGTGCTGCTAGGTGACCTGTGTGAGGGCGCTGAGCCCACAGAGGCTCTCCACACACAACCAGAGCCCAGCTGTGCTCTAACATGCAGGCCCTCTGTGTCTCTGTCTTCTCCTCACACACCCCCACAAGGAGGCCTAGTTGTTTCTGAACGTGGTCTTTGACAGTGGCTCGGCTACATGCCCTGGGGGCTTAGCTCTGCTGTCCACAGACTGCCCCATCCACAACTAGCTCCATGTGTGGCCCAAGCCACTCAGCTCTATCTGGCAGGTCGGAGGTGGGCCCTACCTCCCAGCGTCTGGGCTCTGGATGGCTCTCCTGCTGTGCACACGCTGGGTGTGGCTCTCTGGCTGCCCTTGGTACCTAATATCCAGTGAAGGCCAGGCCAGATCCTGGGAAGCTCGAAGACCCATGCAGGATTGTGCTGTTCACATGGCTTCCCTGGACCCAGGACCGGAGGAGGAGGAACGAGGTCAATGGCCCCCTGCCTTTGGTCCTCTGCTGTCCCTTCCACCCTCCTCGCCTCACTGGGGCCCCTCACTCTCAGGCTCCAGGCTTGGGGCCCCACCTGGCCATCACCGAGGGAGTTGAATAAGGTCAGGCCTCTGGCTCCAGGGCATGAAGTGGGGCACCAGTCCCAGCTCTAGGGTCTGGCTCCCGCCTTGTCCCTGACACGAGCTTCCTCCACACCCCAGAGTCTGTGGATTGGAGATCTGCCAGGTTCTTGCCAGCACTCTTATCCTAGGCCTGGACCCCAGTCCAGCCTCTTAGCTCCATCTCTGCCCCTCCACAGTGCTCACTCAGGTGAGCGCCCCTGCCTCTGCCTCCCAGAACACTCGTTCTGAAATACACACTCAGCTGTGTCCCTTCCCTACTTCAAGCCTTAATTCTTTACATCCATAATCTTGCTGGGGCCTCTGAGGCTGCCTGGACACTCTGCATACTTTCCACCCTAGCCACACTCAGCCTCATCTCTACCCTTGCCCAGCTGGCCCTCACTGGGTGTCTGGCTGGCTGCTAGGACCTCCTAAGAATGAAGACACAGATGCAGGCAGGGCTGAGAAATGTAGACTGCATTTAGCACTAGGATGCAGCCACACTTGAAGCCCAACCTCTTGCTTTCTTTCCTATTAAGTCAGCCAGTATATTTTTTTCCCCTCGAGCTACCTTGAGCCAGTATTTCTATCACTTGCTCTCAAGAGAGGAGTCCCAGTCAACCCCGGTGGCCTTCCTTTCTCATCCCTCCAGTACAGTGGCACAGCCTTTGCTTACTATCTCCCATGCTCATTTCTATATGCCTCGTTCCCTCACCCCACAAACTCCCTCTTCAACTTTCACCTCTTCGGAGAGGCCCACCCTGACCCCATCAAAAAGAACCCTGTGCCAGTCTTTAAACAACACAACAACTATGATGATCAACTTACTATCACCCTCTCACCCCGTGAGGGTGGAGGCTGTAGTGGGGGACCTGTTTTCCTAAGACTAAGAAAATTCTCTGGATGCAGGACTTTCCATGTTGAAACCAGGACTGTCGTGGGCAAGCTGGAGTGAGTGGGTCCTCAGCTGCTTGGTTTGTTTGATGTCAAACCCCGCTGTCTTTTGGGACTGGCACACTGCAGGGCCTTAGCACAAAGTGCAGGCTGGAAGGAAGACCAGCACTGGACAGGGGATCCTTGTGGTCTCATGACACCTCACACCCCATACAGGGGTGGAGCTGAGGCTTGCGCTGGACTTAGGCCACTCAGCGAGGGCAGCACAGCAGCCAGGACCAAGATGGACTCTGCCACATCGCAGAGGCTGGGTGCCACCTGCTCTGTACTGCACCCTCTCTGTCAATGACTGCTGTGCCCTGTGCCTGCACAGAGGGTCCCACCCAGGTAGGGAGGGGCAGCCTAGCACGGCCTCTGCCTGACTAGGTGGGGAGGTGGAGGCTGGCAGTGCCTAAGGCTTCCCCACGGACTGGTGGCTGTCCCCAGGGCCCCTCCACTGAGTCTCCCAAGGCTTCTGCATCAACCAAAGTAGCAATCTACTCGGGAGTCTCCCAGCTGGCCCTGTCCCAACTCCACAACTGAGGTTCAGGCAGCTGCACTCTGCTTGCCCAGGGGCACCTCAGCAGAGCCCCCAGCACACACAGCTAGGGACAGGCCTCTCCTGGCCACCCTAGCCTCCAGGTCAGAGCAGGGGGTCTGTGCTGGGAGAAGCAATCAATGGTCATCCTGTGGGGACCTAACAATCACCTATTTTGTGGATGGGGAAACTGAGGCCCCGAGGCAAAGGTGCTCAACACACAGCTCACAGTGGCAGGGTGAGGGCGTCACAGAACGATGTGGGTCTGTCTCTATAGCTCACAAGCCTTCTCTCCCACCCAGTCCCCAGGAGTCAACAGACAATGCTGTCATTATGGAGCCAGAGGCACCAATTCTTACTGCCCATCGCTGTGTCTGGCGGAGATGACTGTCTCCATCTTATAGATGGAAGAACTGTGCGACTAACAGCGGTCACAGGGCAGGCTTAATTCCTGGTGGATCTGTCTTGCAGCACACCTTCCTCCTCCCGCCTCCTCCTCCAGTCCTTCCTACCCATCTGCCTCCTTAATGACTAACCAACATTTGTCAAGTGCTCAAGTGCTGATGTCCGGCACAGCCCCATCAGACCCAGACCCAACCTGTCCAAGCACTGAGAGCTGGCGGCCACCCTGGCTCCCCGCCCTCACGGCTGGAAATCCCTTCCGGAGAGACAGCCCGATCTCCAAGCCAGGTTCCCTGGGGTCTGATTAGCAGTCTATTTGGGAGTCTCTCACTGGAGATTCTCGGCAGCTTCAATGCTGGGCTCTCAGCTGCTCCATCCCCTGCCTGGCCACCAAGGAGCTGTTTTTCATAACCAAGTGGGGCCACAGAAGGGCCCTGGGAGTTTTAATAATTCTGTTGTTGGAAATTTCCATGGTGGTGGAAAAGACTTATTTGCTGGCCTCCAGGTGGCTTCTCATAAAGCCTCCGAAAGGAAACTACTGGTCACCCCAAACCTGACCTGGACAGTCCCCAGAGCCACCCATGGGAAGGCTCAGAGCCAAACCTGGCATCAGTTCTCAGCCCAGGGCTGGACACCTAGAGCTGTGTCTGTCTCTCTTCCCCAGAGCAAAGCATGAAAGAAGGCAGAAAGATGCTACCCTGGGAGACAGCAAAGGGCTGGCGGGTGTCTGTGCTGTGCTTGTGATGTGACCTTGGGGAGTGATCGGCTCTCCCAAAGGGACAGCAGGAGGGATCCACACGAATGTGAAGACTCCGAGGTGTCCTCAGTATCTCCTCCACTTCACCCCACAATCAGCCCACCTGCTCAGCCAGCCTCATGCCCTGGCCCAGGCTGCATCAGCCAACTCCAGGTCCCCACTCTGCTCTTCCCTCACACCCGGGCTGCTCTCTGCACCTCCGGCCCCAAGTCATGGCCTAATGCTCACAGGCCCTGAGGCCCAGGGCTGGGGTGGAACTGTGCCAGGTCCCTGTGTGGAGACCGTCCTGAGGCTCACTGGGCCTCCCGGTCAGCTCCACTGGGGCTGCAGGAATCTAAGCCCCTTCCTCTGTTCTCTCACTGCAAGTTTCCTCTGCACACTAAGGCCTCTTTGGCAAGCCACCTACTTCTCATTTATCTGTCCCCACCCACGGGAACAGAAGGCCACAAAGCAAGGAGCAGGTCTGCTGCATGCACTGTGGTGTCCTCAGGGCCTGGTGCAGTTGGGCCTCAACTAGCACCTGTGGGGTGGGTGGATGCTCCCTGTTCCTTTGCTAAGGGTAGTCATTCACATGCCTTCTGCCAGCAGGTCCCGACCAGCTCTGCTGGTCTCTCCTTACAGAGCTTGACAGGCCTTTCCCAGGATGGGGCCCAATGCTTCTCCCCAGCCTGTTTCCCCAATTCCTGTCCCCTTCTGAACAAACAGCCACAGCAGATCAAGTCTCACTGGAGCCTCCCCTCTGCTGCTTCCCAAGGTCCCAAGGCCCTGGATTTCCCCATCCTGCCTTGGGAGCCTGCCTTCCACGCAAACTCTGCCCTCATCCATCTGCACCTAGGCCTCCAGCCTGTGCCTCTGACTCCTTCTCACTGTGGCCACTGGGCCTTCCTGAAAGGCCCATCTGGTGACATCTCTCTGCAGCTGAAGCATGCCCCAGGCATGGCTCTCCAGTGCTGCCATCCCACCTGGTGCACTCTGTACTGTGGTGCTGGAGTGGCCCGCATCCTGCCAAGCGCCTCCCACTGCACTGCCTTCCACCCAGTAGCTAGGGTTCCTTATCCTTCCACTCCTGAGTGTGTTCTCTGACAGCGCCATTGTGGCCCAGGGCCTCCCAGGCCCTGCACCCCTCGACTCCCACAGCCTAACTGACTTGCAGTTACTGTCTGGCACCAAATGCTGCTGACGCCATGGTCAAGCTGGGGTCTCTGGGGCCAGCTAGGTGGCTGAGTGCCCTGTGCAAGTCACAGTAGGTCAGTGAGCCTGTTTCCTTGTTTGGCTGGTGAGGGTGACTGCAGGTTGCTAAGTCCCATGGAGCTCTGAGAACAGGGCCTGCCCCTGCAGGCTCTCATATCACTATAGGGTAGGTGCAGGAGGGTGCTGCCCAAGTCTCCTGTACCCACAGGGTCTGAACTGGGGTGGCCAATCACCACTGCCTCTTTATGACTTTCTCCTCTATTTTGTTCAGTTGTTCAAACTGTAGAGGATTTGCTTCAGGGGGTGGGGATATATGTGTCTTTTCAGGTGTGCTATTTTGCCCTTCTGCTTTCTCTTTTGACCTTTGAGCTATGTCTTCATTTTACCTCCTGCCCTTGTTTGTGCCTGGCTGTTTTTAGCTGACCTTTTGCATACGACATTTTTATTTGAGCTCTGAATTTCTGCCACTGCTCTGGTGCCAGGGCTGCTTGGCTGGGCAGGGGGCAGTGACGGATCCATGATGGTCCCATCCTCAGGGAAACTCTGAACCAGCCTCCACTCAGTGGCTGCCAGTGATGGACATGCTTGAATACTTGCTCCTCAACCCCATCACAGGGTGCAGAGCAGGCACCCAGAGCGGGCAGTGACTGGCATGTCCAGAAACTCCTAAGTCCTTCTTAGGAGCTGCAAGCACCAGATCCCATCAAGTTTCAGCTGACGCAGGCCCAGCCATGGCTTTCACGGTACAGAAAGGACCAGGGCTTCCAGCAAAGCTCTGTGTGTTACCACAGGCCTCATCCAGACTTCAGAGGTGTTAAATGTGATGGGAAGGTGCACCCCAGAATGGACCAAATAGGCTATCAACGGTGCTCGCTCCTTAGGGGGGCTGTGAAGCGAGACCATTATTCCTTTGCTGCAGATCCTTCTGTACTTTTGACAACTGCTTTTGACAACTAGGCATTATTTTTGTAATTCAAATGGCTGCAGTTAAAAAAGGAAAATAGGGTTTTCCAAGCAGTTGCTGCCTGGCTCCTTGTCTGGTTGCTCGGTGGGCCAGGGACCCAGCAATTATCTCTGTGACATGCTCTGCTCTGAGAGAGGCTGGGGGTTTTGGCGAGTTACAGGTTAGCCATGGGCAACAGGCACCAGCTCTTCCCGGAGCTCAGCCCATTTGGGCCTAATGAGTAGAAATTTCCCCTATTAAGGCCTGGTTTCCAAACCCATCATTAAGGGCTCTTTCAAGCCTGAAAGTACATAGTGGTGCTACAAACAATGCAACAAAACCCAATTTACCAAGGAACAGGACAGCAGAGTGCTCTTCCCCCAGGACCCCTGCCCAGCAGGCCCTGTATTAGCTGGTACCAGTGGAGCGCAGATGTGCCCCCCTCAGCTCAGAACATGGCCTGCAGGATGACCCTGTGCCCTTACCCTCCACGCTGAGCAGCAGCTCCACTCTCATTTCTCCACCACCTTGCAGACCCTGCCTCCGTGTGAGGTTGAGGGAGAAGGAGAGCATCGCCCTTTCAAATTGCACAGACGCCGGACAAAACCTGACCAGCCAAGACACACCGCACATCTTCAGAGAATATTCTCTAGGATGACGGCTTCTCCTTGGCACCACCACGTGCCCTGGGAGAGCGGAGCAGGTCTGTGTCCCTTCCGAGCCACCTGTCCAGGGCTGGCCAGCACCTCATGGCTTCCTTCCTTCTCTCACTCCCTCCACAGACATCTGCTGAGTCCCACCTGGCCTAGGCTCCTGAGTACAAGAGTGAGTAAGATAGACAAGCTTCCTGTCCTCGGCAGCTGAGGGAATAGACACAGAGAACATCATCCCGTGTGGTAAGTGCCAGTGGAAAACAGGGGCCACAACTGGGAACACTGGGCAGGGGTGGAGAAAGCTCTTCACATAGATCAGGAACAGCCCCAATGAAAATAACCCTATCATACACACAGAGTCACAGAGACAGACTTCTCAACGGAGAAACAGAACATGTCAAAGGCCTGGGGCAGGAAAGAGGCTGGCTGCCAAGCGTGAAGAATGGAGGAGGCTACGAAGCTAGAGAACCCTGGGGACAGGGGCCGAGGTGTGTGGCCAACCCTGGAAGGTCATAGGCTATGGGGAGGAGTTGCTGGGTCTGTGTCCCACGAGATGACTGTGGCATTTGAAACAGGGTCACAAAAAAAAGAAAAAAGAAAGAAAAAGAAACAGGGACACAATCCAACATGGCGTAAAGGCTCCTTCCGGCCACCTGGGAACAGGTGAGTAAGGGGCCCGGAGAGGACATGGGGCCTGGAAGGCCGTCCTTTCACCTCTTCCACAGGTGCTCATCCTGCAGTCAATATTCCAGTCAGCAAGCTCACAAGCAAGACACACAATGCTTGCAGGGGCCCAGAGGAGGCTGGTCCAAGATTCAGGATGCCCCTCCTCACCTCGGTTCCACAGAGATGCTTCCCGGAGTGTCGGGCCTGTCAAGGACCCACGTGTGCATGAACTGACTGAGATTGGCGCCCATGCTCACCTTTCCCAGTGAGACTGAAGCATTCAGGGGCCAGGTCACTTGCTCCTGGTCAAACAGGGAGGAGATGCTGGGGGTCACCACAGGCCCTCAGCTGTAGGGATTGCCCTTCACCACTGCCTGGTGTTGTCTCTTTCCTGGAAGTTGCTACAATTCTGCACCTGGAAATTTGTGTCCCCGGCAGAAAAAAAAAACTGCACAGTATTCCCGCTTCCCTCTCAGGTCCCCAAATGACCACAGTCAGCCCTCACAGGACAGTGGCTGGCCAGCACCCTCTCGCCCTCTATTGCTAAAGTACTGTGTGACTGAGGCAATCCCTGAGCCCGAGGACCCAAAGTGAGGAAAAAATACGACAGACATGAGGGCCATGTGCTGCCAGTTAGGACAACAAGATAGCCCTGGCAGGGGCTGTGCACAGCCCTTTCCCCAATCCTAGTAACGTCCACCGTGGCCACAGTCACCCCCCACCACAGAGATGAAAACACAGGAGCTCAGAGAGGAATGGTCTCTCACTCCAGGGTGCAGCTCGGCAGCCATGATGCTGAGGTCTGGGCCACAGCTTCCTCCACCAGCTCTGGCAGATGCTCAAAAAGTGAAGTGCCTCCTCCCAAAAGGTGGCCCCAGTGTGGCCAATCCTTCCAAGATCGCTGATGTCTGTTAGGGGGAAAGGATAACCAAGGACATGGCCAATTCCTGAGGCCCAGGCCTGTGGCTGCCAAGGAATCAGCCTCAGGGTGCCCTGCCCCGGTGCAGCTGTGTGGGGATAACTAGGAAGGAGTTCTCCTCTTCCTGTCTCTGTTCTTCCAGCCTGGGGAGGTGGGTGGTACCATGGACAGAGTCTTCCAGGATCCACTCTGCTCCCTGTGCCACCTCAGCTATAGCCTCAGGCCCCCCGGGGCCAAGAATACACAGGAGGGTGAGGAGGAACTGGGGTTCGGCACCCGGGCTGCCTGGGCTCTTGACTCCGCCCTTCCTCTCTATGAGAGCCTGGATAAACTACTTTCTGGCTTGGAAACCACTGCTCACCTGGACACAGGGCCAGGGCAGCAGCAAAGGGAGAGGGCTTTGTGCACACTGAGGCCGCTCCTGTGACTGTTACAGCGTGCTCCGAGGCTGTGTGGAAAAGTGGGAGGTGAGCCCTAGCATTCATCTCCATGTGCCTGCACTGCCCCTGCAGTGCCTGGGAACAGGGAAGCTGGGGTCCATATTCTGCTCAGAACTTGCTTTCCTGAGGCCACTGAGGCAGACATAGTCCCAGAGAGGACAGAGAAGTGCCCAGACACAGGGCTGGGCCCCGTAATGAGCTACACTGGATTTCATCTCACTCCATGCACTGAGCACGGGAGTAGGCCGGGCCACACACTCCTCACCACTGGCCCATTTTACAGACAAGGACGTTAGGCCCTGTGACATCCGATGGCTGGCTGGTGAGGCCAAGGCAGCTAGGCCCTTGCTATCTGTTGCCACCTCATAGCGGGGACGGCCCTGATTCCACTGCAAGAATCATCTCTGGTTCAGATTCATCCCTGGGCTCTAGGAAGAGCCGGCACATGGTCTAGCCCATACCAAGCATGTAACAAATTGGTTTTGTGGGTCTGGTTTTACCTCCACTCCAAGATGCTCTGAGCTCAGAAACCTGAATTGGCTGAGGTGGGAGGAAGAGAAGGGCCTCATTTTCATCTGAACTGAGTCATGTAAAGTGATACATTCAGAAGTGGCCTGAAGAGCTCTTGATCTCCTGCCTTCAGGTACTTACTAGGAAGAGACTGGTACCCAGCAATCTCTGTGTTCCAAATACACATGAAAGACTGGCCCATGTCCACCTCACCCAGTGCCGTCACCTGCCTGCAGCTCCTGACTGCTGCCTGCCCTGAACACCACTGGGGGACAGAGCCATCACCCAGCAGGTGACACACCACTCTGCTCTGAGAGCAGCCATGGCCCAGAACTGTCTCACACAGGGTACAAAGCACCAGCTTTCTTGCTATAAGGCAGAGGAAATTGTGGGGTGCAAGGCCATGCTCCAGAGACCCCCTCAGATAGGTGAGGCTCAGGAACAAAGCATGTGCTTGCTTAGCTCCTCCCACCCTGCTTCCTCCTTCTGCCCCTTTCTTCTGAGTGCTGCTTTGTACTTGCTCTTCAGCCCCTGATCCGAGACCCACAGTGTGTACTCCATTCAGGGACATGAGCTCCTTTCCCCACTTCACCCTTCCTGTGATCTTGACTAGGTAACTTCAAATTTCAGACGCTTCCAGTCACAGGGCATCCATCTGGTTCCAAAGCCCTTGTTTCTAAGATGAGACACTGATGCCCAGAAAGAGGCTGTGACCTGGGACGCGTCCAAGGTCACTTGGAATGTCTGTTGAGGCTGGGATGTAACCAGGTCTCTGCTGCCCCACCTCCAACCCACTGTGTGGTCCTCACGCTGCCTGGGGGCTGGACCAGCTGCCTAGCCAGGCCTTCTGCTCTCTCCAGAAGGGAGTTCTGCTGTGTCAACTCTGCAGTAATCACCGAGAAGCCACTACAAGGCCAGGAAAGCACCGGCTGCTGGGCCAGCAGGGTGGCTGGCAGGCTCTGCTGACCTTGGGCAGTGGTGGGCAAAGTGGGAAGCCCGGCTATGCCACTTACTTCCTCTTGCATGAGGGGAACATACAGAAACGTGCCGGAGATGAAAACTATGCTGGGGAGAGCTCCAGTTCCTCCGCGGTGCCCAGCCCAGCTGATGCTGCATGTGGCTGTGACGTCTTCCCTCCTCTCATGCTAGAACTCCCTCCTCCATAGAACGCTGGGCCGACATTGGGGAGGTGATGCGGGACTGGTGTCTGGGTACTGGGGTCTGTGAGTGCCAGATGTGTGTGACCATGGGCATCTTGGGCCTCAGCTGCTCCTGCCATAAATTGACTACATCTTTTTTTTCTTTTTACTACTACTGTTTTGTGGAGCATGGTGTTCATTCTAACTACCATTTATTGACTAGAAGAAACTCATGAGAAGTTCATCAAATAATAACTGCTTAAATTTCTGCCAAGCATTGTCCTAACTGTCATTTGACGTAAGCCTCGCAAGTCTAGCATTCGGATACACTTTGTTGTTCCCGTTTTATAGATAGTAAGGATGAAGGCACACAGAAATTAAGAAACCTGCAGCAGGTCACACAGCCAAGAAGTAGTGGGGCAGCAATGGAAATCCCAGGGTCTGTGCTTTCCATTTTTCCCAGTATTGTGGTCATTTATCGAACACCTGCTGCATGTGGGCACCCTGCTGGGCACGTACACACAGGGGCCCTGAGAGGAGGGATCCTCAGGGCTCCTGCTCAGAGGGATGCCTCCATCACTGAGCTGGGAGGCTCCCAGGGGCCCCAGCCTGGTGCTCCTCTTCTACTCCCTGTCTGAGTTTGACATTGTCCGGCATGTGCTCTCTGACTCTGAGTTACATGGATGATAAGACGCATACCCACACTGCCCACACTGAAGGGGACGAGCGCATGCTGGCCCCACTGCTTCACGGTATCCGTTGTGAGTGGCACCTGTCTCAGAGCTGTTGAGGTGCCCATCTTGGAATCACACCACACAGTTCTGTCACAGCACCTGGACAGCACAGGCACTGTCACTCTAGTGCCGTACCCAAGATCAGGTTGGGAGGACCAGAATTTAGAGACTGGTTGGTGGCCAGTCCTTTGATTTGACCCTAGGCAGCCTCGTCCCTAACCTCTGTCTACATCACTGCTAAGCCATCCTGTGCTCTGACCATGGGCATGGATGACAAAGCCTGACAGAGCCAAGCAGCAGAGCCCACTGGCTTGACTTCTGACCGTCCTCCTGGCTGCAGGTCTCAGGCACCCAGGGTCTCTCTACTCCTCCATAGCTCCAGCTCAGGGAGCAAGGACTTGAGGGAGATGGCTGAACCAGGCTTGGCCTGTGAGCAGCACGGAAAAGCCACAACAGTCTGAACAACAGCCTTGGGAGGTGAACTTCTTCAGAATGCCAATGATGCTTGGATCCGAAATGTGGTCATCCATGTACGGCTTCCTCTCAGTGGCTCTATCAACCCGAGACAGCACGCCCACGTGGATGAGCAGGGCTGCATGTGTGTGCCAAGCTCAAGCCACCCTCCTGGACTAGGATTTGCCCTTCTGGGGACATCTTCAAGATAGACAGAAGCAAGACAAAAGCTCCGACTATCTCAGACGCCTGGCATCTCAGGGCCTCATCTGACACGACTTCCTACCTGTCAGCTGAGGCCACTGATTTATTAAGCAGGTCTCTCCAACTCTACGCATCAGTAGGGAAAGTAGGAAGGGTAGGAGAAGGGGAATAAGGGAAAAGAAAAAAAATGTGAGAAAATGAAAAAATGGAATTAAAGTGTTTGTAAATGGGGAGGGGAGGAAGGGGTGAAGGGAGGGTAGGGACAAGGGGAAAAAATGAGATCCAAGACCTGTCATGTAAAGGTACAAGTTCCCAGTAATGAATGTAACTGTACTGTATACTTAGAATGTACCAATAAACTCAATAAAAAAAAAAAAAACTCTACACATCAGGATGCTGAGCTCAGAGGCCAAAACTCCTGACCAAGGTCACAGCAGTAAACACCAGAGTTAGGATTTAAATTCAAGTCTCTCTGATGCCTTGAAAGGAGTCCACCTTAACATTGATCTCTGGCTCTGGGCCAAGTGCTTTCTTTGCATTACTTCAACACATCCTCCTGCAACCATCCCATGAACAGCCATCCCATGGTACCTTCAGGAAATGAGCTTTAGGACCCCGCTCCTGTGGGTGAGAAAGTTCCTAGATGCTCAAGTACCCTATGTAAAGTGGTGCAGCATCTTTACAGCCTCACGACACAGGTGAGGACACATCCTGGGAGCCTTTCCCTGGACCATCCTCTGAGCCGGAGCTTTACTTGATCCCCTGTGCCTCAGGACGGCCTAGAAGACTGGGCTCCTGAACAGTAGAGCCACTCATTAGAATGAGGTTTAGAATAAGCAATTACCCCCCACATATCAACTTCAAAAAATGTAAAATGCTCGAGAGTACATTTTAACTGTTAATATTAGGGTTAACATTTCAGTACTGGGCAATACTACCACAAGGTAGTATTGTTGATTCCCTTCTCCATATAAAGACAGACAGTTAGTTAAACAGAACTTTTTTTGAGGTACTCATTCCCAGTATTTCTTTCGGGTTTTTTGAGACTTCTTGCTAAGTTCCCAAGCTTCCCAGGTTGAGCTTGAACTTGTGATCCTCCTGCCTGTTTCCCAGAGGGCTGGGATTATAGGCCTGTGCCAACATGCCTGACTAAAGAAATGATCAATTAGTTATTGTGGTTGCTGGGTGTGGTGTCATACGCCTGTGTCCCAGCTACTTGGGGGGTTCAAGGCTGGACTAGGAAACTTTGGGACACTCTTTTTTTTTATTTTGGTTGGTACCAGGGATCGAACTTGGGAACTTGTGCTTGCGAGACAGGCAATGGCACCACTGAGCTAAATCCCTGACCACTTAGGGACAAGGTGGGATACTTGGTGTAGTGGTGCTGGCTTGTAATACCATTACTGAGGGATGCAGAAGCACAAGGCTCAAAAGTTTCACTCCAGCCTGGACAACTTAGCAAGACCCTGTCTCAAGATAAAAATATTAAAAATGGGCTGAGGATGTAGCTCAGTGGGAAGGCACTGGATTCAGTATCTTCAATAACACAAAAACAGACAAAAACAACAACAACAACAACAACAGAAAAAAGAAGGTCCTGTGAAGATAGGGAAAAGATAGAGGGATGTTCTCACAGGCCAAGGGACACTAGAAGCCAGCAGAAGCCAGGCCAGATTCTCCCTAATGCCTCCAAGAGCAATCAATCCTGCAGAACCCTGATTTCAGACTTCTGCCCTCCCGAAAGGGGGATAATGAACTTCTGTTGCTTTAAGCCATCCAGTTGTGGTATTTTGTCACAGCAACCACCAAAAACAAACATCAAAATTCTACCTGTGGTCGCCTTCCTTGTTAAACCAGTGGGCCCACAGAATCTCAGACACTTCACACCAAGGCCAGCTGCTCTCACCAAGGCAGCCTCCCATAAGGGGCACAGCTTGAAAACCACTATGCGCCAGCTCACCAGGGCTTCCCCAAAGTCACCCCCCAGTAACCGAGTGGGGCCTGGGATGGGAGGACCCAGCTGCCCAACCCTCACACAGGGCTTTCTCCTCCACTTCTGGGAACCCCAGCTCTGCCCCACTGGCCATCTTGCCCTTTCTCTCCCACCAGCCTTGGCCACATCTCTGGAGCTCTCTGAGCCTGTGGTGGTTTCCTGGCTTTGGCACAATGCTTCACAGGTCTTCCACACCTCCCACCCTCTCTCACAGGAAGAGACCAGGAAGAAGCCCTGGGTACACTGCCCAGGGGCAGGTCCTCAGAGCTGTCTGCGCTGCACTGCAATCATGCAGCAGCTCTCCACAGTGGGCAGTCTGGGGAGCATGTTCCCATTTTACAGATTACATAACAGAGGCTTCAAGAGGCAAAGCAACACACTCAAGGACACGGGGCCCCTAGGCAGCAGCCGTAGGTAACCAGCTCAGACACTCCATCCTTAGTCCACAGAGTCTCAGTCTCTCCATTCACTGTGCCACAAGCAGAGGTCCCACTCTGGGCTCCGAGCCCTCACATTCATTACAGCTCCATGCACTTAACAGCATCACAAGAAGGGGACACCACCATCACTCTACTGTCCAGATAGGGATCTGTGGCTCCACCCCACCACCATGAACCCTGGGGTTGCCAACCTTTCTGTCCACTTCCAGCACTTAACAAGCAATGAGGCTGGACACTGTCTTTGTCCAGGGGGCTTTTGCCCAGCTGCTTCCTGATTTGGACCTCCCAGTGGAAGGGAGCATGGAATCTGCAGGGTCAAGACTCCAGGCTTGGGAAGGGCCAGGGTGAGCTGCACCCCTGCTCCCACTCTCCTCTGTGGGCTCCAGGAAGGCCCGGGGAGCTGTCCACACTGACGGTATGTGCATGAGGCACCTAGGCAGCTGGCAGCAGCCTGCTGGAAGCTGAGGGCAGCTGAAAGGAGACTTGTTCTGCACCTCAGGGACCCTCTGGGCCCCTAGCTTGACCCTACACTTGCTATGTACCAGCTGCTTTACACACATTATTTAAACATTTCCCAGCAGTCCCACTTTAAATGTGTGGTGATAGAGGAAAGAATGAAGCTTAAGAGAGGAGATAGAGAGAGAGAGAGAGAGAGAGAGAGGGAGGGAGGGAGGGAGAAGGAGATGTTTTTCTCAAGGTCATATAGCTTGGGAGAGTCATTCTCAGAACCTGAAACCCAAGTAAGACGGGGCGGGGGGAGTCCTTTGGAGCACCCTTCTCAGCTGCCTGCTGAGGTGGGCCCATTTGGATGTGAGGGGTTGGGAGATTGAGTTTTCACCTCACTGCGCCACTGTCTTCCTGGGTCACCTCAATTTCCCTATCTGTAGCAGCACAGGGAACAGCACAATGTCCAAATCAAGCCCTGTAAGCTCCCTCAGCCTGCTCATAATAACTGAGCATCCTGGAAAATGAAGCCCCAGAACCTCCTGAACCACGGGGCAAGGCCCTGTCACCTGCCCCCACCAGGCCACCTTAATGCTTGAGACCCACCAGCCCAGATTCCCCTTCTTTCTTCCTCTCCTGACCTTGGAGTTTGCCAACTACAACAACAGGGGGCTCCCTTGCTTTAGCTCCAGGTGCTAATGCTGATCACATGTTTGTGTACAGCCCTCCACAGGCTCTCAGACAGAAGTGGGATAGGGCAGGGCAGGAACCTGCAAGCCTGGCCAACAGAAGAGGAGACTGAGGTGCTGAGAGTTCAAGCGACTCGCCCAAGGGCACACAACTGGCCCGGAGATGCTGGGCCAAGGCATCCATCCTTCTGACCGGAGGGTCAAACACCTGAGGAAAACCAAGGATCCCTACTGCTTTCTGCCTGGGACCTGAGAAGATTTAACAAGAACCCCAAGGCTCCAGAGAGCATGGTGTGACCTTGAACAACTCCTTTCCCCTGGTTTGGCCTCAGTTTCCCTCTATGGATGACCCCAGCTAAGTGACCTCAGAACACATGCCTGCTTTGGCTGTTTGTTTTTCCCCCAGTACTTGAGATTGAACCCAGGGCTTTCCTGTTGAGCTATATCCTCACGCCTTTTTCTTTTTTCTTCTTTTTTCCTCAAGACAGGATCATGCTAAATCATTACATTTCCCAGGCTGGGCTTCAACTTGTAATTCTTCTCCCTCAGCCTCTGGAGTGCAGAGACCATAGGTATGTGTCCCCACCTATGGTCTTGCTTTCTAAGTGTCACTCTCTGCACAGCACAAGGGATGGCAGAGCTGTCCAGCAGCCCTGGGCTGGCCACGCTGCCTGGTGAAAGCACTGCTTTTACCCACAGGAGACCCTCCCCGCCCTCCTAGGGATTCTACCTGGAATGCTGAACCCTCGACCTCTCCTTGTGCAGTTGGAGCCAGCCTCATGACAGAGCCTAAGCAAGCAGGCAGGGAGCCCGAAAGACTGGCTTCTACCTCTCCTGTTGCCTTCCAGCTGTGTGACCTTGAGTGTGGGCCTTCACATCTCTGGACATAGCTTCCCCATCTGGCTCTGGGGATAACAGGGCTGTGGGTGGCCCCACCAAGGGAGATGTGTAAAACAATGAGCTTCGTGGATGCTAGTTGGGTTTTTATTTGCCTAGATCCCCTAGTCCATACTTGCAGCTGGATAAGGGGACACTGGGTGCAGATGGAGAGACCAACATTTTAGGCTCTGCACCTAGCACTGGCCACAGGCAGCTTTTCTGACCTTCAGTCTAGAGAGGACTTTGGTGGGAGTTGCTGGAGGCATCCAGACCCTAGCTGTCTTAGTCCCCACATGGGTGGGCCAGCCTCCTGGAGCCAGGAAGAGGCTGAGCAGGGCCAATCAGGGCAGCAGCCGAGCCTACCCCTCGCCTGTCTCCAATTCCAGGCAGCCTTCTCTGCAGTACATCAATAACCTGGGATGGCCTTGCTGAGCCCAATCACAGCTCCCTTGGAATGTGGGCTGGCCTGTCCCTCAGGCCTGCCTGAGGCTGTGATGGCCATTCAGGATCTAGTGTCCCTCTGTCCTACTGCCAGTCCCCTGAGGGGCCAGCCCCTCAGCAGCACCCACAGAACCACCTTTGCTCCTGGAAGCTGGTGGGCGGGTGTGTGCATGCAGCATCTACAGAGGTGCTGTCTGTGTGCCTGTTGCCCTCCCCTTGAATGCTCAGCTGACATTCACCTGTGGGCGCATCCCAGCATGCCATGCACCTGCCATGACGGACAGGCAGGGAGGCAGCACTGGAAGTCCTGCATGAGTCTGGCTGTCATGTTTGCACCTGGGCAGCTTCACACATGCACACCCTGCACCTGTGGCTGCTGCTACTGCAGGGCCCTGCTTCCACACTCCTGTGAAGGACCAGGAGACGTGTGGGCCGGATAAACTCACAGGTGTGTGCACACTACATTCGTGTGAACGCCCTACTCCACATGTGAGTGTGTGATGTTCAGAGAATGAGTTGTACTTGCAGGCACTGGGGTGCATCTGTGGGCACAGGCATCCCACACGTCTGCGTATGATTTGAACTCTTATAATGCGCTTTCTGGTGCCGTATTTGAATTTGTACGTTGGAGTGAATCTGTGGACATGTACACCTCCTGATGTGAACAGGACCGAGGGTGTGAAGGTGGCTGAGCAATCTGGGGCGTCAGCATCTGTCCTGGGTACCCCTCCCCCAGAGGACTCCCCGGAGCCACAGCCTCCACCCGCCCCCCAGGGCTCCTTCAGGGAAGTTACCAGCAGCCCCCGGGGCCTGCCTGAGCTTGCTCCTAGCCCCCTCCTACTGCACACGTCAAAGGAGAATTTCTTGGGATGGCGCCTGCCTCTCCTGGAAATGCCCCAAACGTCAGCTCTGCCTCCTCCCCGAGAACTGGAGAGCCACGCAGGAGACCAGGGAGCCCGTCTGTGCTGGGCGCCAGCATGCAGCGTCATACCAAGACCCTCTGCCTGCTTTACCCTTCTGAAGGTCGAGCCCCCCCCCATCCGGGCAGAGGCACACCACACCCCCACCCCCAGAGCCCTTGTCTGATTGGGACAGGCCAGTCGGGAGACCCCTGCCCATACCGCCTGGGTGAACCAGCCCCAGGGTGCAAGGGCCACTTGGCTTGAAAGAGGCGGCTGCACACAGCAGCGCCCCACCCCGCTCCGTGGGAGGTCCTGTGTGTGTCCCCGGTGCTCAACAAACCCTGGCCAGCAGAAAACTGACCTCGCGCGAAAGTGCCAACTCCACCACCCAGCATGACTGCTGCAAAATGGCCTGGTCACCCTCTCCTGCCTCCCTCCTGCCACGGAGGGGACGCGGGGACACATCCTGACACCGCATGCCCCGGCCCGCCTGCCCCAGCGG
>NW_022900936.1:71788130-71871898 GCF_012274545.1 Fukomys damarensis | reverse complement strand
TGGGGGCGTGCGCCCAGCCGCCGCCCCCGCGGTGCTTGCGATGCTGATGTCTCCCGCGGGATCGCCGAGCCCCAGGAATATGCCAGCTCCCCAGAAGCAGGAGGGATGTCAAGGGCACGGGGAGGAGAGGGTTTGGGCTGAGCCCGGGGAGGGGTCCCGGGTGGGCGTGGGGTGGGGTTCAAAGGGAGGATTTTGCTCAGATGGCCCCAAGTCGTCCCCTACTTTCTGGGGGACCCTCTAGGTTGCGAGGGGGCTGTTCCCTTCCTTCCCCCCTTAGACAGGACACCCCAGCCCTGGGGGCAAAGGTTGCATGGGAGAAGTAGACCCAAACATCTAAATGCATCTCTGGTTGCCAGGCCAGTAGAACAGCGCCCCAGGGAGCTGCAGCTGCCACCTGAGTATCACCTCTGCAAATCACCACCCGGCCTGGAAGGGGACAAGTTCCGGCAGAAGAACCCCTCAAGGGCCACTTCTGTGCTGCCAGGTACCCACCTGCAGTGTTTGCACGTCCACGCCACCTGAGGGGTTGCCTTGGTCGGTTCGGAGCTGGCCGTGTCCACGGACTCCAAGGGCCACCCACCCAACCTGCTGCTCACTCTTTTGCCGCCCCTTTCATTCCAGACCGCTGGGGCCATATCCCTCTGAGCAAAGTGAGGCATGAGGGTTGAGGGGTCCCGCTAGAGTTCCGGAGCCTCCCTTTCCATTGCCCTGCCCCAGAAGGAGTGCCCTTCTGGGTGGGAAGGCGGGAGAGCTGAAGGACCTTCCTCTCAGGCGCCCGTGCCGGTGTGAAGGGGCTGGCTCAGCTGGGGCCACTGGTGGCCCCAAAGCCAGTTCCCAAGGAAGCTGCCTCCTGCGGCCCTCACCCCTGCCTACCTCTGAGCTGCCTGCCTGAGTGTCCCACGCGGCTGCTCCATCCCTGGGCTGGCACAGAATATCAATTTGTCTCGTTAAGCTGAAAGTCTGCACTGCACCAAAATCAGGACCTGGCCACGCAGAGGGGCTGAGGAGGGAGAGCACCAGAGCTCTGCAGCGGCCCCGCCAACAAGACCAGGCTGACATCCCCTTCCTTGACACCCCCAACCCATCCCAGAGTCCCACCCATCCCTCAGCCAGGCAGAGAAGCCTCTTTGAGTGTGTATGTGTGAGGTGCTGGAAACGTAAGGGTGCCAAAGACTTGGAGGCCATTCAGAGCCTGGGCTCTGTGGGGGAAGAGTGTGATTCAGCTAGAGATCACCTGCTGGGGTTCCCGTAGAGCAGCCAGGGCCCCCATCCGAAAGGGTGTTGCCCCTATAACACAGCCTGGGCTTGGGAGCTTCTGGAGACAACTCTGCCTCATCTTGGAGATGTGGGTAGGGGATTTTACAGGCCACTCCTAGCGCCTGGGCCAGGGCTGGTTCTTCACCTTCCCTGCGGCTCTTAGAGGAAGCTGTGCTCCCACAGCAAGGCCAGGTAAAGGTGCTCTACAGTGGCAAAGGCCAACTCTACAGCCACAGCAGGCCACAGTAAAGGCTTCTGTGAGTGTAAGGAGGACCAACTTTGTGGGCAGCTACTTTCCCTGATTATTACACAGCCCCAATGGGAACTGTTAGAAGCCACCAATTTTAATAACATTATCCTTTCTGTGTCCAGAACACTTTATCATTTGTAAAGCAGCCTATAAAATGGTAAGTCATCTGATCCTTCTAGACTAGGGCAGCTACTATAAGCACCCAGGTGAGGACGCTGTGGGTGGCTTAGAGAGGTGTGGTAGGCAGGACACAGGCTACAAACCAGTAAGTGTTAAACCACACCTGTGCCTCCCGACCCCTGTAGTTTCCAAGCCCAGGGCTCTCTGCATGTGCAGGCTAGCAGTGAGTGGGCTGGCTGGGAGCCCCAGAACTTGTCCACTTGGAATCAGTGAGTCCTGTCAGTCCAGTGGCCCCTACAGAACGCCAAAGCAGAACTCTCAGGCATTTGTGGATTTTTGGTTCCCCAGAATCTAAGATTAGGTTGACAACTGGCCACAGCCCCATATCTCTGACATTCCTGTCCCTGGGTCCCTCAGTCTCTGAGTCCCACGCGGGTGACTGGCTGCCTCTATCTTGTGAAGCAGTTCAAGTGTTGAGCAGCAAAGTCTGGAAGTTTTTCTTTGTGCATATACCCAGATTCTAGGTCCATGAGCTCTAATCAGCCCCTAAGACCAGTTGAGCAGGCCTGTGTTGCATAGTCCTGCCCAGTTCCACGATGGTCATGGGGTGGCCCATATCTCTGTCCTCATTCTGGCTGTACCATCTTGGGATGGCCTGGATATCTCTCTCCCTCAGCAGCTGTGACCACATTGGCTGTGTCTATCGTCCCGTGTGCCACCACCCACCACATGGTAGGTGCCACAGTAGAGTTAAGACCCCCCAAAACCAGCTTAGCTCATAAAGGGCAGAAATCTGATCTTAAAATAAAGGAACAGATTGAGAGAATTCAAAGAATGCTTAAGTCATCCATCATTAAAAACAACAGCAACATCAAAAGTCGCAGCTGGACTCGTACCTTTTCCCTGTAAAATGGGCCATCACCCTTCAGCAGAGTGTACCATTCTCTTTTGTCTTTTTCCCTTAAGCCAAGACCAAGACAGAACTTCCTATAGACTCACAAATTCCATAGGTCTCCACCCTCTCAAGAGAAACATAAAGTTGCGGGCTCCAGAAAATAATGTACCTCATTCTCTGGATGCCTCTCAACTCTTTTTTTTGGCGGGGGGACATTCCCTAAATCTCTCCTTTGCCTCTGAAAGAAAGAGAGAAAGAGAAAAAAAGGAAAGAGAAGAGAACAAGCTAGAAGGCTGGTTCTCCCCTTTTACAGTACAGCACAGCCTTGTGTGAAGGCTGCCAGTAGTTTGCCTGAGTTCATCTTGACAGGGCGCTCAGGTCATGGACATCAGCCTCTACCTTGCTTGGGCCTGGGGCCTCCTCTCCTGCAGCAGACACACCTGGGGCCCTGGTCTCTCTTTCCAGGATATGTTGGGGGCAGGGGGCACTGGACAGGCAGAGAGGTGTTGTGAAATCAGACAAACAATGACACTAGTGTTGCAACTCCAGGAAAGCTGGAAATGCAGGTCAGGGTCACCCACTGGGAAGAGGGGACAGAGGCAGGAGGCCAGCCAGGAGGGTTACTGATAGCTTTTGCCTCCAGCCTGGTGTGGCTCATGGTAAACATGGACTGAGGGCCAAGGCTGGGGAAAGGAACAAGAAGTTGGTGTGGAGCGGGATGTGAGCTGGCACAGCTGGCATTCATATGGTGTTCAGTTGGCTGTACACTGTCTTTCCCCTCGGGCAGAGGTCCTGGGGCCAAGGCTCTTTGTCCAAAGCTGAGGGGGAGGGGGCAGTCTGCTGGAGGCAAATGATCTGGGCAGGTCTGAGGGAGGGAGAAGCATGCACTCATGCTAAGCTGCACCCTCCTGGAGAAACAGATGCTCTTGGCCAACTGTCTCCTCCCAGAGTAACGAGGTGGATAGTTCACCTGCATCAGTCTTGTGCGGAAATCTGGGCAGTGTTCTGGAGTGGCTCTTGCGTGTGGCTGGCTCCTACCACCAAGAGCTGCGAGCCTGTCCCTGGGATGGAGTGACTTCCCTCAATCCTCACATCCCTGTCTCCCCCAACTCCACAGATCACCTTCAGATTCCTGGGTTCTTCCCCTTTTAGAGATGACAAATGGAGAGCTGAGCACTTCAGGGACTTCCTTAGAAGTGACAGAGCCAGTGTGGCCTAGAGCCGAGAGAACCCAGATCTGTCCAGCTGGAGCCCTAGGCCCTCCCCTCTTTTCCTAGCTGAAGTTGCCTGAGTCTGGGGCAGCAACCGAGGGTCTCGTAGGCCCATGAACTTGAGGGCTGATGAATATGGGCCCAGGAGAGTACATGGCCGGCTTGTCTCAAATCTCCCCTCCAGCCGCACTGTGGTCCTTCTGCTCCCCATCCCCGCCAAGGTCTGAAGCTCCCCAGCCAGCTCCACCTGGGGCCGAGGCTTTTGTGCACGCAGACCTGGCTTCAGCTCCTGGCCACCTCGTTTACCTCCTCTGTAGCCCTGTGCATGCAACTCAACCTACCCGAGTCCTCGTTGTATGTCGTCTGCAGAGTGGGGATGATCAGGCAGGATTATAAACTGAAGGAAGTGGCCGCTGTTGAGAGGCCCTGGGGAATTGGTAGGAGTGAGTCTGTTCCTGAGCCTCCTCCTGCAGCAGGGCAGTTCTCAGGCATGACTGGTGCCAGGCTCATTCCACCCAGGGCCCCAGTTACCAGCTGCTGCCAAGTGTTCTCGCTCCCTTAGCAAGGAAGATGCAGGTCTGGCTCTGGGGGTATTTGCCCCGATAACTCTATGCACCTGGTGTCCACGCTGTGGCCCTCAAGGCCCTGAGAGGCATGGCCTCCTTTTATCTGCATTTCACAGATAAGGAAACTGAGGCCCAGAGAGGTGCAACAGTGTACGTACACAAAGCCACCAAGTGAGCAGGGACCTGGTGTTGGAACTGAGTCATGGGTGTGAACTTGGGTCAGTAGGCCATGTGAGGCCGGGGCTTGCATATCTGAGGACACATCTCCCCAACCACCCTGGAAAGGGCCACCCTAGCCTCTCTTCTGGCTGGGATGTGTGTGTGGCAGTAGAGGATACCATCTGCCTGTTGTGACTCCAGAGGCCAAGTCAGTCGAGGATGTGGGCCCTCAGGGCTACTACAGATGAGACAGCACCCACATCTGTCCTACAAAAGTCCTGATGGGTCGGCCCTGTAGGACAGGCAACCCCTCCTAGGGAGCCTATGGCTCTGGGGTGACTGTCCGGGGGAGGTGCCCTTCTTCAGGTCTGGGGAACATGGTCACTTTGTTAATGTGCCCCCCCACTCACCCCACCCATCAGTGCTGCCTCCTAACCTTGATTCCCTGCCTCTTCTCCTGCCCTCCTCCCCCAGGTACCTACCCTGCAGCTTTGGGGAGTTTTCCAGAACTCTCCTAAACCATTTTTACCTCTCCTGTGCTGGAAGCACAAAATCCACAGTCCTCAACGTGGTTCATGTGCCTAGATGACTACCTTGGGCCCTTCTTGTAGCTCTCTGTCCCACCCACTCTCTCTGCTCCTTGGACACTGACATTTCCACACCTCTGTGTCTTTGCACATGCCCACCCCAACTCCTCAGCCTGGAGGGCTCCTCTGCCTGTTTCAGGAGGGCTCCAGCACCCCTCCTACAAAGCCTCCTTTCCTTTCCCCTCCATTGTGTTTGGCCCCAGTACAGCTTTGTTTCAGTGAAGGTTGTTATGTACATCTATCCACCAGGCAAAGGTGCTCCCAGCATACAGAACATCGGGTCTCATTTGCCTGGGGTGGGCACAGAGCCTCAGTAACTACAAGTCTGTGGAATGAGGAAGCAGTCTGTCCCCTCATCCCCCGTACTCTTGTACTGTTGTGGAATTTCTCTCTGGTTCCAGAGACGCTCTTCGGCTGTGCTCAGGAGTCTGGCTCAGGAGTTGCTATTTCCTGAGTCTGCCAATGAATGGGGGGGGGGTCCCTCTGTGTGTTCAGTTTGGGCAGGGTAAAGGGAGACATTCCCTCAACTCACCAACTCTGTTCAGATGGCTGTTATGTGGGACCAGGATGCCTGAGCCCAGCGCTGGACTCAAGATGCGCTGATTACCTAAGGGGGAGCACTGAGCCTGAGCCCTCAGCTATCTGCAGCCTGACATTCCACCATTAGTAATTCATCTCTTTGGATGATTCGGTCAACAAATATTTATTCAACTCTCATTGGCATCTCACTGGGGTCTCTGCTTAACATTCAGTTGTGTGTGTTTTCTTCCCAAGGGAAGAAAAGGAGAAGGAAAGGGGAAACAGAAGGGACAGTGACTCCAGGAGGATCAGGAGGAGGAGGGGCTGTCATTTGCCCAGTGTCTGCTGTGTGCGCGGCTGCTCACCGCCATTCCAGGAGAATTTGTTACCTGGCCTCTTGGGGGTCAGGAGAAAGCCAGCTGTTGAGGACAGTCACTTGCCCAGGGGCACGCTGCTGGCTATGGGGTAAGGAAGGAAATGAGGCATCATCTTCTGTAGAGCCTGGGACATTCTGCTCACCAGAAAAGAGGACAGAAGCAGAGAGGGCAGGAGTAGAGGGTGACAACCCAGAAGCCTATGGGCTGGAGGGCTGGATGCTGCTGGAACAGAGGTTGGAGAGTGGAACCAGATCAGAAATCAGCTCTTGCTCCGGAGCATGCAGACTCACAGCAGACTCCCAGGGGCACACTTTACTGGCACCTACAGGCCTTTCCTGCCATGCCAGCCCTAGGGTCTGAGCCTCAGAGAGGTTCCCCTGCCTCCGCCGTCCACTGGCCCTGTGGGCTGCAGAGAGCTCGGAGCTGGAGGACCGATGGAAAGCCTGGCTCCACCTGACAGCTGAGTGGCCTCAGATTCTTCCGTGAAATGGGCTCAGTGCCATAAGCTTCCTGCCTCTAGTCAGCTCCTTTCTTCAACAAATACCCAGTGAGCACCCACTTCCCAGCTTCCATGCTAGGTGCTAAGACCACAGGTAGAAAGGACCCTGGCACCATGTCCGAGAGGATTTGGAGGCAGGTGTGAAATCTCTGAGGATCAGTTGTCTCAATAGAGGTGGAGGAGCCGAAGGGTATAGAGACCAGGAGTTTTGTGCAAGGGAAGGAGGAGCTGCAGGGGGCTTCCCTAAGGTAGGTGGTGCTTGAGCAGGGAGTCTGAAGGCTGAGCATGAGCTCACCAGGTAGAAGGCCAGGGTTGAGCTCCTGGCGAGGGAAGTGGGTTATGCAAAGGCTCTGAGGCTGAAGGAGCATCACAGCTCAGGACAGAAAGGAGACCTATAGGACTGGATGAGAGATGAGGGCAGTGTACAGGAGAGGCAACGGAAGATTCTGTCTTGTCCTGAGGAGGGCATCTTAGTGGGGTTTTAAGAATTAAATAGGATGATGAGCGGGGCCCATAGGAGGCTCCCATGTCACAGAACTCTGCAGCTCCTTTAGCAACCGCACTAGGCCTCCCCCAGTCACTGCACTGTCACCCCCCCCAAGCCATGGCCATCACTGGCCCTGTACCTGGGACCCAGCAGCCAGCAGGATGAAGAATAGCAGAGCACACCTTGGGTCAGAGATGTAGGAGAGGACCGAAGCTTTGCAGTGACCACTGGGTGGTCTGGAGGGGCCACACAGCCAGCTTGCACCTCGGTCTCTATGTCTCTGAAATGGGAACAGCAACATCTACCACTGTGGGGATGGCCGGGAGGTATGAAAGAATAACAGGAGTGTGCCTGGTACACAAGACATGTGAGGCAAGGCCTGGCTTTCTTCTCTCCCTCTGTTCTCTGAAGGCAGAAGGGTTCAAGTCAAACTATAGGGCATCTGGTCTTTGATTTCCAGAAAAATGGGAGAACTTGAAGGTCTCAGCATTCATTCTTCAGCATTAATGGGACGCCTAGTGGAAGCAGGGCTTGGGAGGGCAAAGGAGGGAAAGAGGTAAGGGAGCCTCTGCCCGGTTCCACTCCTCCCAGGACCCCTCCCAAGTGGGAACTCTCTTCCCTGTGTCACGGCAGGGGCTGTCAGCTGCCAGTCCCATGGAAGAGCCCACTTGTTCTGAAAATCCAGTGGCAATCCAGGTCCCACAGCCACGCCGGCCAAAGCTAAGAGGTACGAGGCTGGGTTCTGCAGCCAAACTCCCAGAAGCCCATGCTCAGACCCAGGTTCTGCTGCTCAGGAGGCTGTGTGGCCCTGGGCAAGTCTCTTTGCCTTCCTGAGCTGCATGTCTTCATCATTAACTTGACAGTAATGTCTGAGTCTTGCCCTGAGAATGAACTGCACTTCTACACCTGTAAAATACTTTCCCTGTCACGTGTTCTACGCACAATAAAGCAGTCTTTTAAAAATTACCCACCAAGCTGGGTGGGGTAGCACACACCTGGAATCCCACCTTGGGCAATTCGATAACTTTGAGAGACCCTGTCTCAAAATGCAAAAGAAAAAAGGGCTGGTGGTGTAGCAGAGTCCAAAGGCTCTGCCCTTCCTCCCCTGTACCTGCTTCTCCCCCAGCTGGCTGCCCAGGTACACACCTTACTCTCTGTTGCTCTGGTCTCTTGTTCTTCTCTCTCCCAACCACTGGGCCTGCTGTGGATGTCCACTCTACCCAAAGAGATTTGTGTCAGAAGAGGTGGCCCTGCTCCAGCCCTGCCTTAAGAAACTCAGTGAGGGATCTTTTTCTCCCTCTTCCCCTTTTTCCTTCCTCACTGCAGAGTCCTCATCAGCCTCCCTATGGGTGCAGAATGCAAGTTATTCAGATTCTCATCCAGAAGTTCCCACACCCCAACTCAATGCTCTGGTTTTGCTAGGCCAGGTCTCTTCCCTTCAGTCCGGAAGGGCTGCTTGCCCTGGAGTTGGGCCTGGTTCTGATTTCCAACTGGCCAAGTAACTCAAGCTTTCCGAGACTCCTCTGTAACAACAGCCATGCTCACAGGTCTCCCGCATGTGGGCAAGGCCCTCAGCTGCCCCGCGACACCAGGCTGATGATATGGGATCCACCAGCCTGTGGGAATCCTGCGATGAGCTCTGATGACAGATTTGTGAAGTCTGCTCACCGATCGGAAAGCTCCATGCTAAGGCTGCTGTTCTACTTTGAAGGGCAATGCTTGTTTAGATCTACAATTTTTAGATTTTTTTTTCCAGAACGTCATAGGCATGTTATTTATAGTCAGCTCTCATACAGGTTTTGTGTGTGTGTGTGTGTGTGTGTGTGTGTGTATCGTTCTTCACTCTGCTAAAAATAACAAATGACAAAGGTCATGTCTGCTGTACTACCTGAGAGCCTACAAAGCAGGAGGCTTTTAATCCTCCGCCTTAGAGAAGTGAGAGCTGACAGGGTGTAGGCCAGGCCCTGGAGTTCCTGGGTATTGGGGGTGTGCAGACCTTAGGGACCTGTACGCAGGTGAGCCTGGCTTCAGTTACCCTCAGCCAGGGTGGGTGGTGGGGAGGAAGTAGGTCAAGGGCAGGAGTCCTAGGTACTGGTCCTAGGGTGCTGTATGAGCCTTGGTTCACCCACCTTCACTCACCTTCGTATTAGAGAAGGCTGGGTCAGTAGACATGGGGACTGCCTCTGGGTCGTGGCGCACACGTACTCAGTTTGTTCTGCTTCCTCCCCTGTCCACACTACTGTGGCTCCATGAAACGCACACACATGTGTCCCTGACAGTGCCGGATCCTGGGCTAACACAGCCATTGCAGTGAGCAAGCGCACCCAACCCTGGCCAGCCCGTGGGGAAGGGAAGCTAGCCGTACTCCTCTGACAGAAGAGGGGGGAGCTGAGCCCAGAGAGGTGAGATTTCACACGAAGTCTCACAGCAAGCAATGACTAAGCAGGTGTCTCCTCCCGGCCTGCTCTTGGCTCCCGGCGCTGAGCTGGACACATGGGCAGGAAGGCAGCTGGACTTAGGCCTGCTTTGTGCATGGCCGAGGGAGCTGGGGTCACAGGACGACTGTCACAAGGTGCTGGGAGTGACAGCGGAGGGCGAGGCTAGGGCAGCCCATGGGGGCCTGCCGTTTGGGAGATGGCAGGTAAGGCCTTCCCGGTGACAGGTGTGGCAGGAGAGAGGAAGGTAGGATTGGGGTGGGGCTCACAGCAGGCCCAGGAGGTGCAGTTACCTGTTGGCCAGAAAGCCTACAGCTTCAGTGGTGACACCTGCCAGTTGACAAACCTGACTCTGCCCTGGTTTGAATGTTACTTGGCCCCCACAGGCCCACGTGTCAAAGGCCGGTCCCCAGCCCCATCATAGGACCTTTAAAAGGTGGAGCCTAGAGGCAGGAACTTAGGTCACCAGGAGTATGCCTGCCAAGGTGATGCTGGAAGCCTGGCGCTGCCCCTCCTGGCAATGAGGTGGATGGTTTTGTTCTGCTGTGGGCTCCTGCCATGATGTGCTACCTCCCATAGGGCCCAATCCACTGAAACTTCCAAAACCATAAGCTAAAATAAATCTTTTCTCCTTATAAGCTGACTGTCTCAGTTATTTTGTGATAGTGACAGCTGGCAAACACAAGCATATACTTAATGCTTGTCTTTAAATCGACTATAGGTTTGTTTATTTGTTTGTTTTAATGTAGACACCTCCTCGGTGCAGTGGGCCCACATCTCTGTATCCACAGGTCCCCACATCTCTGATTTAACCAACCTTGGACTGGAAATACTTAAATAATTGCATGGGTGTTGGACACTTGTAGTCGTTGTCTCTTGTCACTGTTGCCCATCCAACACAACCTAAGAAACTCTTTACAGAGCATTTACATTGTATCAGGTTCAAGTCCTCTGGTACTGGTTTAAGGAACACAGAGAGCTGTCTAGGTTCTGTGCAAACAGTGTCATTTCCTGTAAGGTACTTGCACACTCCTGGATTTTGGTATCCAGGGGGGACCTGGAAACCTGTAGGTACCTGGTACAATATCATGGATTCACTTTGCCATTTGCCTTTTCTCCTAACACATTGAAGTAAATGCAGAGCTATTAAAAATGAAGAATGTACTTGAGCTGGGCAGGGTGGTGCATACTTGTAATTCCAGCATTCTGAGAGGCTGAGGCAGGAGGATCACAAGTTTGAGGCTAGTCTGAGCAGCATAGGGATTTAATAAGACCCTGTCTCAAAATAAAAAAATAAAGATGAGTTGTGGATGTAGCTCATTGAAAAGACACTGAGTTCAATCCCCAGTGTGGAAAAAGAGAGAAAGAAAGGGAAAGAACGAAAAAAAGAAAAGAAAAGAAAGACTACACTTGCTTACCCACTAAAATGGTAGTTTGTTGGCTTTTTTGGAACTGTGACCTTGTCCTGAGGGTGGGTTTTAGGTGGCTGATCTGGAGTACAGGGAGATCCCTAGATACCCAGGGGTCAGCCCCGCTCCTCATAAAGGGCCAGGGCCCTCAAATGCCCCAAGGTGAGGGCTGCTCATCCACACAGCCCCACTCCTGGCCTCAGCTCTCCTCTCCCTCTGAGCCCAGGGGAGCGCCTCCTGGACACGCCTTTCCTCAGCGTTGCGCTGCGCTGACCTCAATGACTAACACACATTCCTGGCCTAGTTAGAAAGCCCCTTGCCTCTCATATTTATAGCCACCTCCCTACTCTCTGACTTCACTCTCACCCTGCCCTCCCAGGAACCTCCTTCCGCGGTGTCCTCTGTGCTCAAAACCCTGCCTTCCTACAGGTGCTCTCAGCTTCTCTTCTCTGAGGACAGTTCTGTGTGACCACAGGCAGCTTCCCTCCCTGAACCTCTTCAGGGAGAGAGGGAGCTGTCTTACCAACAAGGCTGGGGTGTGAGGAGGACCAGTCAACACCATCACTTAGCACAAGGTGCGCACCAGGCCCTGCTCCATGCACATGGCACCTGTAAATGTGTCTAATCCCACAACAACCCGGGGACTGGTATGCCGGTGTCATCATGTCCACTCAGCAGAGGGGGAAATCAGACCACAGAAAGGTTAAGTAACTTGCCCACAGTTACACAGCGAGCTGGGATTCAAATGAGAATTTACAGAGTTTGTACCTAAGTGCTGTCTGAGCTTGCCTCACGAAGCAGGACCACAGCTGGGGTGTGTGGCATTTGTTTCCTGCCTTTGGAGTATCCTTGACTGGTTAAACCCAGGGCTGACCACGTGCAATAAAGTGGCTGGAATGGGAGTAAATGATGAAGGCCAGGTAGGTCCACAGTCACAGTTCACAACATCCAGACCCCTCAGGCAGCTACCAGGGTGTGGCTGAGAGTCACAGGGGAACTGGGAACTTTACAGGGGGGACTCAGGCCTGAAGGGGAAAGCAACTTGGCACCAAGTAGTGAGTGCAAGGCACCCAGGCCCCACATTCAACTCTCTCACATGAACATCCAGGATGCTTTTTCATGCAATGATTTAGGGAAGTTAATTCCTGTTGGTTGTATCACAGATGTGAACCGTTTCCATGCACTGTTCTAGTGTCTGCTCTGTGCAGCTCTGTGCCAGGCACAGTGTAGTAGCGTGGCAAACACTGGTCCCACTCTGCCCGCCCCACACCACCAGGTGTGTGCTGCTGTGTGCACCGAGGGGAGGGCACAGCGGGCGGGGATGCGACACACAAGCTCCAGCCATGACTGCCCGCTGTCCTGTTCACTTCTGTGACCAGCCTCACATCCTCAAATGCATTCCCAGGCTGCACAGACTTGGCTGGGGCCCATTTTGCAGGCCCTGAACATGGTCAGCCCCACATGGTCACCCTGATGCTTGAAGGAGAAACTGGGAAAATGTCCAGCCTCTCTACTCTTCGCCAATTCAGCCCTAAGAGACACAACTACTTTCAAATTCAGATGAGACTCCTGTCATCCACTTCAGGCTCCCGAGTTGAAGAGAAGTGCCTTTCCTTAGCCAGAACATCCATGGCCATCCTGATTTAATTAGCTCTTTCTTACAGTGATTTAGGGGAGCCCATAATTAGCTCAGGGCCCAAGGGAGAGACCCAGGCACTGGAGCCACCTCTGGAGCAGGCGTCGAGGGAGTGATGGGGGCTCCTTTTCAGATCAGACTCCCGGCCTTGCCAAGCGAAAGAAGTTGGAGAACCCCAGCTGCCCTGTGAAGGGAGTGGGGAGGAGCCTTACATAAATGCAGGGGAAGAGAGGGCACTGCAGAAGAGGGATGTTTAGAGGCCTTGTCATTACATTTTGTTTCACACTGACCAAATTTCAGGCCTCAGTGGGCCACACATGGCAGGTCCAGGGTGACAACCGGCCCTTGCAGATGACTGAGAAGATCCCCATAGTGCCAGGCCTAAAAGCAGGACCTCTCCACCAGGGACAGGGAGGACTCTTTCCAGTTCTGAAGAAGACACTCCCAGAACAGGTCTGCCCTGCATACAGGGTAAGTGGACACCTGCCACAACCCAAGAAGGTCCTGTCTGAGAGCCTCACCTACTTCAGCGTTCAAGGGCACACAAATCCCAAATGGGTAGGGCCATGGCTTGATTGTGGTTGCCCCACTCTTGTGGACTAATTCCTCGGTGCAGCTTGTTGGGAGGAGGGACCTAATGGCATGCATTGGGTTATGGGAGCAGAGCCCTCCCAAACAGAGTGCTTCTCCTGAGAGCAAGTTCTTTCTTTCACAGGACCAGACCCCTTCTCACAGAAGCAGGCTGTATACTTTGGTTTCTGCCTCTTCTTCCTGTGACTGTTTGCCCTTTCTGCCATGAGCTGACACAGCGTGAAGCCCTGGCCAGATGTGGCTGCCCAATCTTGGACTTCCAACCTTCAGACTATGAGCCCAAACAGACCTCTTTTCACTGTGAATTACCATCACAGGTATCCTCAGCCACAACATAACCAAGACAGGTAGATTGTCCTTGTGTGGGTCTGCAGGGCCCCTGGGAAGCCCAGGGGTGAGTTTCTTGCTATATCCTGCATCTGCATGCGCCCCCCAGAAACCCTTGCAGGAAGGCAGAGCTAGTCCCATCCTTAAGAGATGTGGCTGTGACCTGGGGTATCAGAAAAGCATCATAAACACCTTTTAGTTGGTGGGGTGTAGTTTGTAGGCTATCCTTGGATATGAGACCGGGGCCAGAAGGGACGGGTGGTCCTGCCTGGACTTCCAACCTGAGCCCTTTCACGAATCTGAGTATAGACAATGGTGGTGCTGGCTATGCTGGACAGGCTGTTTCCCCACCCTTCACCCCTGTATTGTATCACCTGAGATGTAAAGACAAATCTAGTGTGGCCACATAGGAAATCAGTCTGAGTGCCTTGGAGAGCCAGTGTGGTCCTGTCAGAACTCCTGATGTGTGTCAGAGACTGCTGGGTGTACCTGCAGCCCTCACCCCTTCTGGGAGGCTGTACCAGCCCAGGGCAGAGTGAAGGAGACTGAGTCTGAGGGCAGAAGTCACTTGCTCAGGACCACTCAGCCAGATGTGCAGTTTGTATTGGAAGCCAGGGCTCTGAGCACCAGAGCCTGTGCTCTCTCCCACTTCACACAAGTGGGGAAGCAGGGTCGGGGATTAAAAGGACAGGGAGGCAGTAGCACTAGGTACCGAGAGGGAAGGTTCTGCTCAGTGTCAGAGCTGCCTTGTGCCTTGCCTCCTGCAAGCCAGGCCTCCCTCCAGTGCTTGGAGTCCCACGCACCTTGCTGCTGAGCAAGTCTTCATCCTCCCCTCCTGGATTCATCAACCATCTTTCTCCTTGGGCTCCTTGTTTGGTTTCTACCCTGGCCCTGGCCCTCTGCTGGGCTGATACCCAGCCTGTTACCGGGTACTGTTCGTGTGGATGTCTGTGGGGCCCCAGGCTTTGCTGCTTCTCAACTGCTCAGCCCTCGACAGCCCTGGGGGTGAGGCTCAGAGGAACTGACCGGCCTGCTCGAGGTCACACAGCCTGTGAGCAGAAGACCTGGGATTTGAATCCACGTCAATGTGACCCTCCAGCCCAAAGCCTTCTCCAGATCCTTCTCCTCTGTGATCATCTTCCTTCTACCTCTAGTCACTCCACTGGAAGTGGATTGTCATGTGTACAGCCCTGCCGAAGGCGGCTTTGCGCTTTCTAGCAGTAGGAGGGGAAGCACTTTGGAGATTATCCAAGGAAAAGATGCTTGGAGTAACTTTTCTCTGTGGCTCTTGAAGCCAAATTCACTGAGCCCAAACAGGAGCAGGCCTCCAAAGGTCTCACTCGGACACCGCCATTTGGCTCGGATACACGGCTGACAGCTACTTTCCAAGCCATTACCTCATAGAGCCGCAAGGCAGCCTGGGTGGTGTCCTGGACCTCTTACAGAGGAGGAAGCTGGAGGTTCAGGAAGACTATGGGATCGTTCAAGGTCATATTTGAAGCTTAGGCGACCTTAGACTCATCATATTTGCTCTTAGAGCCTCTGCTCCTTCATCTACAGAGATGATGAGGATGCCAGCTCCCAGAGTTACTGTGGGCGGAGGGAGGGGTGAGATCTGGAACAAGACCTGGCATCTGAAGGGGGCTCCATGGCCTGCAGAGGCATCAATTCTTCAGACGAAGTGGGTCAAGACAGGCCAGGGTGAGGGCATCTCAAGTGACTGCTTGTGTGGACAGGCAGGTCGATAGCAGTTGACATGGCTGGGGTGTATTATTTAATGCTACAACGCTATCTCATCTCCCCCCTCACTGCAGCCGTTGGAAATGAGAAGTGAGTGCAGTTTTGATCTCCATTTTACAGAGGGAAAAATGGAGGTGCAGACAAGTTAAGTGGGAACCAAAGAGCAGTTTTTCAATAGACAAGAAAAGGCCAGTCACGTGCAGAGTATAACAAGCATATACATTAGCACTCTTCCCAGTAAATAGCCACCGCAAGCATCTGCACATGCCACCTTCTCTCCTCAGTTGCCAGTGACTTCCTTTAACCTAGAACTTTATGCCAGTGGTTCACTGGAAGCCACCGTGGCCATCCCCACTCATGGGAGGTGTAGGGTTCCGGTCCCCTTGGAGGAGCCAGGGCTGGAGAGACAGTTTCTCCATCATCTTTGTCCCAATGTGGGAAGTGGCAGACAGCCCAGCTTTACATGCAGCAGGACCCCGATGCGTGGCGCTCGTGGTGTCTGGTGAATTCACCACGATGTATTTCAGACGTGCAATTGGGAGAACCCTGGGCCAAGGTGGAAATTCTGCCCGTTTGGAGGGAATCCCCCAGATGGCATGGGACAGGGCAGAGAACCGGGGGGCTAAGTGTTCACATAGAAAGGGTCCAGGCATTTCTCCCTGGGCCTCAGTTTCCTCTTTAAAATGCAAGAAAAAAAAAAAAGACAGTGAATCTGCAGGGTAGACTGGCATAGAAGCTCCAAATGAGCCACTTGTGAGAGCAGTCAGCTTAAAATAAATTTGTTTGTTTTGCTCAGAGCTTAAAATAAAGTGGAATTAAATGCCAATATTTAAAAATTAGAGGAATCCAGCTTTCTGGCTTCTCTCAAAATACTGTAAAATCTCCCCCCCTCCCCCGTCCCCTGGAGCTGGCTGAAGGAAGGGGGGCCGTAGAGGCTGGCACGTGGTTATCAGCGAGCTGCCCCTCACTGCACCACTTCAGTGAGTGGTTTCTGACCAGCTGACTTATGTGCTCAGACCTCCTCTCCCATCCAAGAGTGTGCTGTGTTCTGGCACAAAACCTCTGCCCTGTCACTGAGAAGCGTGCGGAGCCAGAGGGTGCTCCCAACATGCTAGTGCAGCCCTCAGCTCTGCATCCACACGAACCAAGCGCGTCATTCTCAAAGCCTGGGAGCCGGGGACACTCGCTAGCATACCCATCTCACAGATGTGGACACTGAGGCCCAGAGAGGCTACATCACCTGCCCAAGGCCACATAGGGTGTGGAGTCCAGCAGTCTGGCTCCAGAGCTGTGCTTTCAGCATGATCCCATGCAGTTTCTCCCCCTTCTCTGGGGGAAGGACCATTCTCAGGGCTTTGTCAAAGTTTTTGTCCCTCTGCGGAAGACTGTTTCATCATCCTCCTGATATGTCTTTCCCTGTCTGCTGTGATTATTACTTCCTTCCTGTGTAAATCAATTTCTTTAATCTTCTCAACAAGGCCCAGGTAACGCTCTTGTTCCTATTTCACTGAGGCACGGACAGCGTTACTGACTTGTCCCCATTCACGTGGCTGGAGGTAGCAGAGCCAGGGTTCAACCTGGTTACCTGCTGCAGTCTATCTTCCCGTCCCTTCCCTTCCCTTCTGCCACCCACTCTGCCATTCAATTATTCTCTCCATCATTTCTTAACTCACCCAAGACCCTGTGCCTCCTTGCTCTGAGTGTGGGACATGCAGACACTTGCAAGCTCCCTGCAAGCCACAGCTGCATGGGCCTGGGCTGGGGTGGAAGGCACTGTCCTTGTCCCAGAGCAGAAACTGCCCTGAACACTTCCTCTGGGGCCCAGTTCTGTGGAGATCAAGTTTCCACCAGCAACCTGGACAGTCCTGTGACCTGGTAGCTTCCTGCTGTCAGGGAGACCCTGCAGTCCCCACTCCCTCATTCTGGTCCCACATAACTGGAATGTGGACCACTTGTTGTCCCTGCTCTCCTGCTAACTAACCTCAGGGCCCTGAGATGGGCTCCCCCTTTCTGGGCCTCAGTTTCCCTATCTGTAAAGCAAGTGCATTAGATTATAGGAGGACAAGGACATTACAGAGGACAAGGGCAGAACCAGCCTTGGACATCTTTTGCTTGAGTGCTTGCTTTGGTGGTTCTGGGGACTAAACTCAGGGCCTTCCCACTGAGCTACATCCTCAGATCTTCTTACTTTTATTTTGAGACATTTCACTAAGTCTATGCTTAAACCTATGAACCTCCTGTCTCAGCCTCCCTGAGTGCTGGTATTACAGGTGTGCACCATCATGCCTGACTTTAATTTGTAAGTAAACTTTTTGTTTTAGAACAATTTTGAATTTACCAAAACAATGTGAAGTAAGTATGGAGAGCTCCTTTTCATCCTTCCCCAGTTCCTCCATTATTAACATCTTATAATAGTACAGTACATTTCTCACAAGTAATGAATCAATATTGGTATGTTAATATTAACAAAAAAATCAATACTTCATTCAAATTTCCTTCACTTATCCCAAATGTCATTTATTGCTCTAGGATCCCAGCCAGGATAGTACACTACATCTAGTCATCCTTTCTCCTTAAGGTCCTCTTGACTATGATAGTTTTACAGAATTTCTTTTTTTTAATTACATTTGAATGCAGGAATGGAATGGTTTGGGCTACTAGAAATATTTTATCTGGGTGGCAGTTATATGGGTTTGAACACATGGGAAATCATCAAATGGCAATGGGTTAATGCTTTTTAACATATGCATACTGCATCCCAAAACAGCACCAGGAGACTCTCCAACTCACCCCAGTGCATAGTACTCCCCATTCTGGGCCAGTCAGACTCTGCCATTGCTGTGAACCCTTGGATTAGTGCCTACAGTCACCATCTCCATTCTGGGCCAGTCAGACTCTGCCATTGCTGTGAACCCTTGGATTAGTGCCTACAGTCACCACACACATCACAGCTTATATATAGATGTGCCCCCCAAGCCTCATGCATGCGTAAGTGGGGCTTTCCAGAGCTGGCTGGATCTAGGGTGTGCAAATGTGAATTATGAGCCTGATACTGGGGTTAAAGGTGTGGATAATGGAAGTCCCACCCTGGGTGTGGGTGACACCAATCAATAGGCTTGTAGCCTGGATGGGATGGAAAGGGACAGAAAGAGGCAGGCTTGCTGCTTGCTGCTCTTGTGGCCACTGCTACCCTTTGCCTGCCCTGCCATGGACTGTTTCTCCTCTGTGAGGCCCCTCTGCCGTGCAGCCCTGCCTTGGAGCCAGCTCACTATGGACTGAGACCTGTACAAACTGTGAGCTAAATAAACCTTTCCTCCTTTAACTGTGGGTGTCAAGTATTTTGTCTCAGCAACGAGAAACATATCTAAAATACCACACAGCAGAAAAATAAGCTTTTCCTGGTTTACTCACTCATAAAATTGGTGTAATGGTATTTTCTGCCTGATCAGCTGAGGTGGAGATGAACTGAAACAGTGTATTTGAAGTTCTCAGCAGAGTACATGTGGAGGCAATTATGATTATTGCTCACACCATATTTGTGTTATTAAAACAGGCGCATAGGTGTTCTTTCTCCTTAAAGCAGACCCTAGCCCTTCTTCCTCTCCCTCCCCAGCCTCCTCTTGTCTCGGTCTCTGCCAGGGAAAGGCCAGAGTGTGGAAGAGGCAGAATCAGACCAGCAAGGTGGATCCTACCTGTCAACAAGAGACTTCAGAGGGGATCCCGGGCCTGCTCCTTGCCCAGGGAAGCTTTGATATAAATGGAGGTATCCATTCTTCCCTTCACAAAGAGCCTCTCAGGATGCAAAGATCCTGCCTTGACCGATGTCCATCTTCAGGAGTTGCACCCTGCCTCTGTGGAGACTCTCCCCAGCCAAGGCCCTGGGACACAATGGGCCTGTGGAGGGGTTTGGAGGTGTGCTGTAGAAACCATGGGGACGGGGTAGTCCCCATCTGAGCTTGCTCTTGACTTCCCAGAACCAACGAGGCTAGTAAGTGACAAGTCCCAAATGTCCTAGGCAACCCTTTCAAGGGCAACACCAAGCAGCTGGCAGGATACATAGCTGTCTGTAATAGGTGTGTGGACAGACTGGTGAGGGCCAGTGAGGGTCAAGGGCAGGGGGAAGAACAGCCTGGCCAGGCAGGGTCCTGCTGACCCTCCGATTGGGGGGGGGGTGGCCCCTGGCAACGCTCCCCCCTCTCCTCCTCTAGCAGTGAGAAGAGCACGCAGTTCCAATCTGACAAGGCTGGCGGTGCCCACACTTATGGTGTTGATAGCTGCTCCAATTGAGATGCAAGGAACAGGAGGAGCCCACCGCGTATATAGCATAACTTCTTCCTTCCAAGCACCCTGTGACACAGGCCCCATTATTATCTCCCCCTCACTCGGGAAGAAATGGGGTGGGAAGTGAGAAACTGCCTGAGGCTTCCCAGCTACAAAATGTGCAGCATCAATTCAAATGCAGTGCCTATGCCCATGCCCCAGGCCATTTCCTCTGTAGCTGCACTAGGTACTGGCAAGCAGCCTCCAGGGGAATTTCTGCGTCTGTGTGTTTGTCCCCTACACCTACACAGGAAAGAACAGATGCTCGGAGTGGACACCAGCATGAGCAGCACTCAGGGGGTCTCACAAAGACCTTACATCTGCACTGTCACCACCTCCTCAGTTTACAGCAGGGAAACAGAGGCACAGAGAGGCCGAGGTAAACGTCCAAAGTGATACAGAGGCAGCAGGATGTGAACCTGGCCACCCAATCCACTACCCACTTTCTTAAAGCCCTCTGGAGGGTCAGCTCTTACAGAGCTGGGGAAGCCAGGGACTGTCCTTCAAGGGCTCCTCGTCAGTATCCACAGAGTTCATTTGGCCAGCCTCCCCCACCGAGCCCAGGTCTGTCCCTGACACTGGGAGCATCCATGTCAGCCTTGCACTTTCAGGGGAGACTCAGGCTCAGAGAACCCAGCCTCCCACGCCTGAGCCAACAATGGCGGCAAATCCTCTGTTGTCCCCTCTGGGTTCCAGGCCACAAACCTCCACTCTGACCTCTCAGGTCCAGCAACAGCTCTCACAGAGCCCTGAGCCATTTATATGCATACTGCATCCCAAAACAGCACCAGGAGACTCTCCAACTCACCCCAGTGCATAGTACTCCCCATTCTGGGCCAGTCAGACTCTGCCATTGCTGTGAACCCTTGGATTAGTGCCTACAGTCACCATCGCCATACCTGGTAAGGCAGCCACCCATGGGAGTGGGCACACTGCAGGAGAGAGCCACGACATCTGTGTCATGCTGCCAGCCTCCCTTTCCAACCTTGGGACCAGCAAAGAGGGCCCAAGCTGGGGCGGGAGGCTGGCTAGTCACCAAGGGCGCGGGATGGCCTCCGTAGATCTGGGCAGCACTGCAGTGTGGGCAGCAGGCAAGCCTCTGGGCCCTGGGCTTCCTCCTGGGCCACATCCACCCCAGTGTGTGGCCCTGATCCTATCAGCAGCTCCTTGGCTGCAGTTGGCTTACCAGGAAGTGCTTTTGTTCAGAGCACTCCCTGTACAGCTAGCTGGTGGAGAGTGGCCTGGGAAGTCAAGGAAAAGGGCAGCACAGCCCAAAAAGGCTCCCCACCAACAGGTGTGAATGACCGGCTAGAGGAAGGGTCAGGCCAGAAGAGGGTTGGGGAGCGACTGGGCCGCAACACCAGCCTCCCCGCTCTTCCAGGAAGCCTCTCTGGACTGACTAACGGAAAGAAAGGTAACCGAGCCTCTGACCAACTTGCTGCTTGGCCCCATAACACTGCTGCTGTTTAATTATAATGTGCCTGATCACTTTTCCTTCATTTATTGACAATAGGAAGATTGGGTTCCTATGGAGCAAGCTGTCCTATCTCCAACATCTCTGGGGAGGAAGCACTTTCCACAGGAGGGAGTTCCCCAGCTGCCTGCTCTCCTCCTTTGCAAGTGTTTTATCTTAAATAGTCCAGGTGTAAGGAGCTTGCCCCTGGCTTTTTTTCACTCTTCTGTGAACTGATATTTTGCTGATCAAAACAAGGCCTCCTTGACAAGGAGTAGGACATCCATCGGCACAGCAAGCATTTGATTAGTCAGCCTATCTCAGCCTTTTCCTTGAAGTCAGAGACTACACCAATGGTTCCATGGAGCGGAGCCAGTCCTAGAGTGGAGCGATTACTGAGAAGCGGTCACTGGGTGGCACATGGGGCTCCACAGTGCTGTCGTCACGTTCACACCTCTGTCCCCAACTCAGAGCTCAGCCTGAATGTTCTCTAATGGCTGTGTTTTCACTATTGTCCTCTGCTCTCTGGTCTGCAGTGCTCCACGAGTTCCAGTCCCAAACTTCCAGTAGCACTTCTGTAACGAACTCTGCCTCTCCGTTGGACAGTGTAACCCACCCACCCCGCAGCACCCCTGCACTCCTTTCCTCGACAAGCCCTGTGCACCGACTGTACGTCCAGGCCGAGGGCTACGGAGGTGAGTGAGACTGACACTGAGACTGTGCTCAGGGAGGACAGAGGCCCATAGCAACACTGGCATTCCCCCGAGCTCAGGGACACGAGACCACTTCCTGTGGGTCACATGGCCATGAGAGCTGAGAACAGATCCAAAGGCTGAAGCCCAGCTCTGCCCATACCCCTATACCTCCAGAACAGCTTACAGTCCAGGGGAAGGGATGTCATCACGTGACCAAGTACAGCACCATCAGAAATATGCTGCCACAGCGTCTCGAGAACTATGGGAGCATGTAGTGGGGCAAACGTCCACAAGGTGCAGGTGACGTGGCCATGTTCGCAGGAGGAGAAATGAAACCTGAGCAGCGATGTCCACTCTGTTGCCCAGGACTACAGCCCTCACACAGTTAGTGTGTGTTACAGTCAGAATCCCGGCCCTGATTTAGGAACGTTGGGGTCATTCACACAAAATGCCAGAGCAGGAAGTGTATGGACGGGAGCCACCTCTGCTCCTGTACACAAAGGGGATTAAGATGCGATCAGTCAGGGATCCAGGAAGAGCATCTAGCATGGGGTGGGGCTGTTGAGCAGTCCTCTGGCTCTTTTAAACAAGATCCTGCAATTTTCTGATTTCTGACAATAGAGGGAAGCCAGACTGCTTTCCTGTCCACCCACCAATATGCAAGAGGGCAGCCTTCAGCCCCAGGCAGCCAAGGCTGAGCAGGACACTGCTGAGGAGAGAGCTGAGGGTCTCGAAAGCAGGTGCTTGTGTGCTGGTAGCATCATGGAAGCCCCTGATGCAGGGGACACTGTGGCCTGTCCTCAGAGGGCCCCTCAATGAGTATCTGTCACCTTCTAGTCTCTCGAGTCCAAGCTCAGAGAGAGCACCTCCCACTACCTCTGCCAGTGTCCCCTGGGATATGTACAAGGACAGAGAGGTGTGCAGTTAGGTCAACAGGACTGGGCTTCTGGAGCTTGGCCAGATACCTGGCCCAGGCTGCCTGCATTATGCCAGGGTCCCAGCAGGGGGCACCACCATACAGTCAGCTGGTGGGCATTGCCATGCGTGGGTGGCCTGTGACCTCCAGCTGTCTTTAGTCTTCAACACAGCCTGTGACACCACCCAGGATCCCTTTGCAGATGAGCACCTGAGGGCCACAGAGAGGATCATTACTTCCAGACGACATTGCAGAGCCAGATTTGCACTTAAACTTTGCACTTTATCTACCACACCACGTGCCTATTCCAACTGGCATGAGTTTCCTTGCTTCAGCCTGACCCTGGTGCAGAATCTCCCAGAGACAGCAAAAGGCACCAACACTGCATTCCAGGTTAGAGGTCAGACATCAATCCACAATAAGAACATCAGAGAAAAGCAGATCTGAGTGCTGCCCACTGCCAGTGGCCAGGTGTGACAGTCAAGTGTCTCCTCCTACTGTATCTCCCGGCCAGGACTCCTGCTGTCAGGACTTCTGCCTGGGACCTGACTCAGCACTGAGCCCTGCCTTCAACATTGCCCGGGCCAGCGCCTGGGAGAGGTGAGCCGTTCTGAAGGTCTTTCTTCCGTTGTGCTGACCAGATTGGGGCCTGGAGAGGGGGCAGCTGGTGTTGGGTCTGGGTCACACCTGAGTGCTGGGTGCAGCAGCCCATCGAAATGTCTCTGGGTAGTGGGTGGTTCCCTCTGCCCAGCCAGGTGCTGGTTCCAGGAAGCTGCTACCAGTGCCAGGCAGACCTAGCCAGAACTGAGGTGGGGTGGTAGGGGAGACTGACTATTCCTTGCCAAGCCCAGCCCAAGGTCCTTTATCGATACCTCTCATTTGTTAGGTGAGAACCACTTCCTACTTCACCATGGAGAAACTGAGGCAAGAAAGCAGTAACGTTCCTCTAGGGTCACGGAGACAGACTGAGTCTGGCAGCATCAGGACACTATGCCAGCCCCTAGAAATGCTCGTGCCTACCCTGGGGCACCTGCCCAGGTCATGGAGCTTCGTGGGCCCTGGAGCAGCAAGAGTGAGAATGTGGGCTGCTGGCTCTCTGTTCAAGCAATAGTGGGAATCAGCAGTCATTGAGATGGGAACTTGTTTTGCTTTCCCAGATCCCTCAGACAACTGGGAAGACAGAGGTACCAGAGGTGGGCTAGAAGTGGGGTCTCTGGGCTCTGGGTCTCTTTTTACTTCCTCCCTTCCTGTGGAGAGGCTCAGTGCGGGTGGAGACCAGGAGTGGGCCTCCTTCCAGTGTCAATGGTGAATTCTGAGAAGCCAGCTGGGGGAACCCTGGGAGAGCAAAAGCCGGAGCAGCGGTTGACATTCCAGGCCCTACGCCGGGCACAGAACATTTCCTCTCCTACTTAATACTTCCAATGTCCTGGGACAGCAGCACTGGATTTCCCATTTTAGAGAAAATCAGCTGAGACTGAGGATCAACCAAGCAGCTTCCTCAGGATCCCATGGATGGCTCACACCTTGCAGAGATGAGAAGGGCACTGCGACTGTGACTCCCCAGGCCCAAGCCAGTGGCCCAACTCTGCATCCTAAACCCTAAACCCGGCTCCACCTTCTTGCTCCATCCTCTTTATTTCAGACTCAGGGAAGTCTGGCCAAGGATGAGGCTTAGGTTTTCCTTGGTTCTTACTCAGGAAAACAGGATTGCAGGGACATATTCAAATTCCACGGGAGGATGAGCTATTTAAGAATCCTCAAGCACTTTCAAATCCCTCATTCATGTAAGTTCTTACCTTTTCCAAACCTCTGTAACCCCAGGGAGAGAGGCCACCGTGAGATAGGAGTTGTATTCAGCCCTCCATACCTACAGGTGTTGTGTTTAGAGTCCACACAGGGTCAGAAGTACGCCCAACTGCTGCCTCTGTGATGGACGGGATTTTTCTTGTTCTGTAAATGATGCAGTGGACATTTATGTAGAATTGCACCATATTCAGTAGCATAGTAATCCAGAGAGGATGTGAGGTATGAAGAGGGTGTGTATACGATGCCAGCACACACTGCGCCACTTCACAGAAGGCAACCCACCACGCTCAGCTGCTGACAGACAGTGCTGTCCACCCTTGCAGGGGCCCCTCTCTAAACGCGTGCTGCCGAGGCTGCCGATTGTGCTGCTCCAACACGGAAGTTCTGCCGAGTGAACCAGTGGAAGGAAGAAGGCACCTGTACTTTTTATCCAGTGGTTTGTAGGGCAGCTGTTTTAGGTGCTGTGCTGGTTTCGACTTGGAGTAGAACTTTTTCCATAAACATTTTCTGACTCATCCAGTCCTTCAACTCCTTCTCTCTAGGGGCACGCTTGGCTGGGTCTGGGTTTCTCGACTCCCTCGTGGAGGGCTAACAACCCTGCTCAGGCTGCCTCATGTTGGATTCTCTCAGCAGCCACAGGAGGGTTTGTCCAGAGAAACCCTTCCGCTTCAGCTGATGAGGAGCAAGAACTGTCCAGGAGGACAACTCAGCCCTTCGTGTTTCCTACAGCTTTGGAAGGGAGGATCCTTCCCCAGGGGATGGGTCCTCAAGGCTCAGTGGGCCTGGCCTAGAAGGGCTGCTACTTATTGCTCGCCAGAGGGGCGAGTGCCCTTGGCCCATACCTGGACACCAGCCAGAGCCCAGCCAGGCTGCTGGTCACTGACCGATGTTACTTCCTCTTCGTGCTGCATTTGGCTGAAACCTGGACTCCAGAGCCAGGCGGCCACAGTTCCTGTCCCAGCCAGGGCAGGCAACCTGACTCGGAACTTCCTTTCTCCGATTTCCAAATGGGAATGATGTTCACGCCCACCTCACGGGGCTGTTGGAAGGATTCAAGGGTAAGTTTTAAAGGGACAGGGTGTGGCACGGAGCAGGCAATGAATTAAGGGGCTGCTATGGGTTTTTTGTATTATGGTTGCTGTTCTTAGGAATTCACTCAGTCAACCCAAACTGAGAGCCACCTGTACTGAGTCAGGCAGACCGGATTCAAATGCCTACTTTGCTATTTCCAGCTGAGTGATCCTGGGCATTAGCCTGAACCATGCTGTGCCCTGGTTTCCCCTTCCAAGAAATATGAATAATACAACTACATATATCAGAGGCTAGTGGAAAGGATAAGGGCCATAGTGCTGTATCTGGCTCCCAGGAAGTGCTCAGCGACTTCTAGACTTTATCATGATTAGCGAACTTCACATGGCTGTGATTCCTGCTGGCTGTCAGCAAAGGCCTGCCTTAGCTGCCAGCGGAGAAATTGAAGGTCACCTCAGACCCTGGGCCGGTTGGTTAATCTTAGATGTCAGCTTGACTAGGTCGAGTGACTTCTGAATAGGTGAGTGGGTCATGGGGATGCTGCACTCATCCCTGGATTGAGCGGCTGCAAGGAGGAGCTGGCAGAAGTGGGTCCCTGGGGACATCTTCTTCAAGGGCAGATCTCACCCTGGTGCTCCTGACCTATCCTCAGCTTTCCTACTGCTGTGACTTTTGCAGCTTTGCCCTGCTGCTTCCTTCAGCCATGATGTTCTTGCCTTGGAGCCAGCTGACCATGCACTAAACCTTCTGAAGCTATAAGCCAGATAAACCTCTCCTTTACGTTGTATGTATCTGGTATTTTGTTTCAAAGATGAAAAGCTGGCCAATACAGAGGCTAAGGTGGAATCACCTTGGGTAGCTGTATTTCCAAGTCTGGAAGGTCACCAACAGGGCCAGTGGCCTCTCCTGTGCCCTCCTGCACTGCCCTCACTCACCCTGATGCCTCAGCTCTAGAGCTGTGGCCCAGCTCTTCTCTGTGGTTGGAAGTTAGCTCTCCTCATCCTCCTTCTCCACCCACGCCTGCCCAAAGCTGCTGCTTAGATGCTTGTGTTTCTGTGTCATATCATTGGTGGTTTAATATTCAAGAGATGGCATTAAATAAGTGTGATCAATTATGCAATGTGTTTGGAAACAATCTGGCTAGTCCCAAAGCACTTGGGTGAGAAGCTAAACTTTCGCGAGGCAAAGGTCTGGGAGATCTTGGAGGGTTGGGAAGAGAGGCCCACAGCTGGTCTGCCTGTCTGTGCCTTCCCTGACTCAGGTCTGGGGTTATTCATCTTTCTCCAAACAGGATGAGCAGGGGAGTAGGAAGCCCATGGGTTTGCACAGCCAGAATCTCCAAGTTGCATCCTGGCTATGAAGTTGCTTCTCACTGGTTCTCAGTCTTCTCATTTCTGAAGACAGCTAAAAATGCCCACCCGGATTCAGGTGAGATGACTCAGCTCTAATTTGGAGAACATTTTTCAGGAAGGGAAGTTGAAACTAATAACGAGAAATGAGGAGCACAAGCTCAGGTTCCTGACATGGTGGGATGGAGGGGCACAGGGCATGGATGGACTCCAAGGTTCGTGCATAACCACAACACCAGCTGTGTGAGCAAGGTGGTAATCAAAGCCCAGAGAAGGGGCTTCAGGAATTTAGAGGGAGGTGTGGCTAATCCCATCAATGGTGCAGGGAAGTCTCACAGAGCTTCCATGTGTGCTGGCTTTGCATGGCTGAATGGCATTTTGACCCCAGAGAGAGGGCTGCCCCATTTATCCACCATAGAATAGGCAACTACCATGTCTATGAATTCAGTAAGTATTTACTGATCACCTATGTTCCAGCTACTCCACTAAGCACCTCACATGGATTATCTTTGTTGACTTTTGAAAGATACCTCTGTTGCTTCCATTTTACAGATGAGGAAACTGAGGCTCAGAGAGGCTGCTCAAGTTGTAGAATTAGTATTCTGAATCCAGGCCTGAGGCTGGCTCTCAAGATCTCAATAACCACTGAACATACTGCTGCCTTCCAGCTGTCAGCCACTGCCCTCTATCTGAGCTCTTGGCACAAATCACAGCAAGCCACCTGGCTATCCCACCTCTCAGGCTCCATGTGCTTGATGGTAGAAGGAACCAGGACCAGGTGAGATCACTGGCCTTTCCTGTGGGTACTGATCTGTGGTCTCAGGGCATAGGCAGTATGAGACGTACCTGGGACCCCCAGTACCAGCAAGTGCAGGGACAGACACCTGGATCTACAGCCATCCACCATGGATGTAGCAATGTGACACTGTTTTCTTCCTCCAAATTCTATGCCACATGCCCTTCTCAAATGCAAAAGAGATTCCAGGAACTTCCCCTAGACCAACCCCAAGTGTTCCCAGCAGGTGGCTGCTTTCAAATACTCTGCACTCCTGCTCAGCTGACCCTCCCTTAGCAGCCCCCACCATGCACACCACAGGTCTCTCCTCAGGCTGCCTTCTTCTCCCAAGCTGACACCATCCATCTGCAGACACCCTCTGTGTCTTCTGGTTAAGTGGGAGCAGCAGTTTGCAAGATGGGGCCCTGGGGACTAGCTGACAAAGGTGAACTTTGGAAGGGGGGCAGGTGGCATTGGTCAGGGCTAGGTGACCCTGCAGGGACTCAGATCAATACAGAGTAGGAGGTGTCACTTGGGTGCTGTCTGGGTGCGGGTGCAGATGGAGGAGCAACAGTGCCTCTCCCAGGGCTGACCCACCCACACAGGACCCAGACTCATCTCAGGGGAGTAAGTCCTCTTCCTGGCAAGGGGCAGGATGGGACCTCCCAGTCTGTGGCTGCTGTAGCCTGAAGGCAGAGGCATGTGGCGGAATGGTCACAGGTGTGTGCCATGGAGAGCTGCAGGCCTTTCATCGGGCAGGTGACACGATCTTGCCTAAGCTTCTATTTCCCCATCTGGACCACTGAGGGAGTATCTATCTGTCAGGATTTTTGCAAGGGGTAATTGCAATATCATATGCATTGAGTACCTTTGTTCTTGAAGGGTCTCAAAAACAGCAGCATAAGCCAACTAGGTGCTATGTCTCTCTCTAAGGCTCCTTTCATCCATCTATCTATCTATCTATCTATCTATCTATCTATCTATCTATCCTATCTATCTATCTATCTATCTATCTATCTATCTATCATCTATCTATCTAGGTCAATCCACCAATTGATTGATCTAGACACCCCCCACCCATCCATTCATTCATTTTTCACCTTTAATTTTAAATGTTTATCAAGTCAGAGGAAATTGCAAAGAAATGTAAAGGGAGGCTTGTGCATTCCCCCCAGCCACTCTCAAAGTTAACACAGTGTGATGCCAAAGTCGGGTGTGCAGCATTGGACCATGAACAGGACTTACTCAGCCCGGATCAGTTTTACACACAATGAGGTGTACACAGCTATGTAAATCATCACCACGATCAAGATATGAAACTATTCCTCCACCACAAGGATTTCTCGGCCCCCCTCATTTTGGAAGCTGTAAGTTGTTTTCTATCATATGCAATATTGTTCTTTGAATAATATTATATAAATGGAATCAGGTAATATGCAACCTCTTAGGGGATTTTTTTTTCCTTTTAAGTCAGTGTAAGTCTCTGAAGACTTATCCACACAGTTGTACACGTGAGCATTTCATTTCTTTTGATCACTGAGTGGTGTCCCATGCACAGGTGTGCTACAATTTGTTTGAACATTTGTTCACAGAGCAGGTATGCAGCACACACCTGTTACCCTGGGAATCTAAGAGGCGAAGGCAGAAGGGTGGTATGTTTGAGTCCAGCCTGGGCAACTTAGTGAGACCTTGTCTTAAAATGAAAATTTATTTATCAGCGCTGGGGATGTAGCTCAGTCTGAAGGCCCTGGATTCAGTCTTCAATAACACACACACACACACACACACACACACACACACATGTGGGTGTGCAAAAGTGCTTGTGCACACACACAAAATGGCTACCCTGTTTTCCAGAATGGAGGTACCATTTTACATTCCTACCAGCAACGTATGTGAGTAATCTAATCTTTCCACATCTTTGTAACTATGTGGGGTCATCATTGTTTTCTGTCTTAGTCCTCCTGAAGGATGTGTGTGGTCCTCACACCATGGTTCTCATTTATATTTTCCTAATGGCGAAAGATGTTGAACATCTTTTCTTATGCTTACTTGCCATATGTAAATCCTCTTTAGAGAAATGCCTCTTCATGTCTTTTGCTCATTTTCTAATTGAATTGTTTGATTTCTTTCTGGTTGAATTCTGATAGTTCTTATATGCCAGATGCCAGCCCTGTGTTAGATTTTATAGTTTGCAAATATTTTCTTTCAGTCTATAGCTTTCCTTTTCATTCTCTTAAGAATTCTTTTTTTTTGGACTGAGGATATAGCTCCACTGCCTGCCTCACAAGTGAAAGGTCCTGAGTTCAATCCCCAGTACCAAAACAAAAAAATTAGAATTCTCCTTTTAAATGTGGGGGTGGACCACAAGGTTTTAATTTTGTGAAGTTCAACTTATCTTTAAAATATTTGGTTTGCTTTTAGGGATCACACTTTTCCTGTCAAGCCTAAGAACTCTGTGTTTAAGCCCAGAACCTGATGATTTTACTCTTGCTTTTCCTTTTTCCAGAAGCCTTATAGTTTTACATTTTGCATTTAAGCCCCTCGTTCTTGCTGAGTTAGTGTTATGTAAGGTGTGAGACTTAGATCCAGCTTGAAGTTATTAATATCATTGTCTGTCTACGGAGGTCCCGTCAGCCTAGCACCACCCGTTGAACTGCATCTTGGCATATTTGTGTGGCTCTGTTTCTGGTCATCTCCTTCACAGCACAGACTTACATGTCATCACTCCATCACCGCCACACAATCTTGATTTCTATATAATGAATCTCACCATCTGATAGACTGATTATTCACTTTATTTTTTCAAAGTTACTTTAGCAATCCTACTCTTTTGACTTAGCATACACATTTCAGAATAATCCTTCCTACAAATACAGATATTTTGGTGATATTTTGATAGGAAGTGATAAAACTGACATCTTTATTGTGCTGAGTCTTCCACTCATGAATAGAGTACTATGTCTCTTCATTTATTTAGCTATCTGACTTCTTTCGTTAGTGTTTTATCAGTTCTTAGTACTAAGGATTGAAACCAGGCCCTTGGCACCGCACTGTGTCCTCAGCCCTTTCTTATTTTGAGATAAGGGTCTTACTAGGTAGCTAAGTTGCCCGGACAGGGCTCAAACTTGTGACTTCCCTGACTCTGCCTCCAGGACTGCTGGAATTACAGCTATGTGCCACCACACCTGGCGTGGTGTTCTATAGTTTTTAGCATATATATAATTTGTTGAACTTATCCTCAAGTATTTTGTTATTCTGAGTATTATAAGTAGCATTGTATTTTTTTGGTTTGATGGGGTTTTTTTGGTTTGCTTGTTTGTTTTTGTTTTTTGGTACTAGGGATCAAACTAAGGACCTTACACTTGCAGGGCAGGTGCTTTTTATTAACTTGAGGATGTCCCACACTATTCCTATTGTTTTGATTATTTAATCATTGAAATTTCCTTTCCTATATTGATGGATATGATCATGTGATTTTTTTTCTATATCGCATTAACGTGGATTATATTGACTAATTTTTATTTGTTTGTTTGTTTGTTTATTTTTGGCACCAGGGATCGAACTCAGGTCCTTGTGCTTGCAAGGCAGTTGGCGGAACCACTGAGCTAAATCCTCGGCCCTACTGACTAATTTTTAAATGTTGAGCTAACTTGCATTCCTGGAATAAATCCCCTTGGTTTTGATGCATAATTCCTTACATCTGCTGTTGAAGTCTATTTGTTTTGGTAAGGACTTACACAGCCACATTCTTGACAGTTATTGGCTTTTAGTTGTGATGGTTAATTGTGATGTGTCAGTTTGACTAAATGAGGGGTATTTAAGTCTCCAACTATGACTGTGTTCAATTCTATCAGTTTTTGCTTCACGCATTCTTTAACTCATCCCTTGCATTCTTATGCACATTTAGGACTTCCATGTGCTCCCAATGGGCGGACTCTCCTGTCATAACATAACATCCCTCTTTAACCCCGGTGATTCTCTTCTCTCTGCAGTTTATATTAATATAGCCTCCCCTTCTTTCTTTTGGTCCAGGTTTGCACGATATAGATTTTCCACCCTTTTACTTTCAGGCTCCCTACACGATATGTGAGGAATCTTGTAGACTGCACAGAGTTGGTCATGTTTTCTAATCCACTCTACTAATCTCTTTTAATTAGAATATCTGGTCTGTTTATATTTTATATATTTACTAATATGTTAAGGTTTAAGACTGCCATTTCACTTTATATTTTCTGTTTTCTCTACAATCAAACAATGCTATAATTTTTGCATCAACTATCAAACATAATTTAGAAAACTCAACATGAGAAGAAAGACCACTGAATTTACCCATAGTTTTGCTTACCATTCTCTTTTATCCTTCCTGATGTCCCCAAATTACTATTATTTTAAAAAATTATTTTTTAGCCAGGTGTGGTAGCACACACCTGTGACTGCAGCACTCTCTGGGAGGCTGAGGCAGGAGAATCAGAAATTCAAGCCCAGCCTGAGCAATTTAGCACCTCAGTGAGACCTTGTCTCAAAATAAAATAAGGGAACAGAAGAGCTTGGGTTACGCTTGGGGCAAAGGCCCAGGGCTCAATCTGCAGTACCACCAAAGCAAACAAATAAAAAACCTCTCTTTTTTGTTTGGAGACCTTCTTTAGGTTTTCTTTTAGGTGGCTCTCCTGGCAATAAATTTCTTAAGCTTTCCTTTTTCTGTGAAGGTCTTAAATTTTCCTTCATCCCCAAAGGGGAATTTTGCTGTTTATTGGATTCGGGCTTTTTGTCATTGAGCATTTGAAGGACGTCCCTTCTTCTTCCTTTTTTTTTTTTTTTTTTTTTTTTTAAGAATGTCCCTTCTTTGTAGCCAACATGCCATCAAATGAGACACCACCACTGTCAACTCTTCCTTGTAGCTGAGGTATCATTTCTCTCTCACTCCTCTCGATATTTAAAATTTTATTTTTAGTTTTTAGAAGTTTAACTACTTGGAAAAGATTAATTTGAGTTAATCCTTTTGAGGATTTGCTGGGGTTCCTGAATCTCTAGAATTTGGGAGGTTTTTCTTGCCATTTTTGGGCATTGTTTTTAGCCATTGCTCCTTCAAATACTTTTCAGCCCCACACCTTTCTCTCCTCCTTCGAAGACACCAATGATATAAATTTTGTGATATAGTTCCTTGGGTTGCTGAAGCACTGTTGATTTTTATCTGGTCTATTTTCTCTTTGCTATTTAGTTTAGGTGATTTCTATCACTCTATATTACAGTTTAATGATTCTTCTCTCTTGTCTAGTCTACTATTAAGCATATCTATGGAGTTTAAAAATTTCAAGTGCATTTTTCAGTTCTAAAATTTGGTTCATCAAAAAATGGGTAGCCAAAGTGAATAGACACTTCTCAAAAGAAGTACAGATGGCCAATAAATGCGTGAAAAAAAATATTCAACATCCCTGGCCATTAGAGAAATGCAAATTCACACAGCACTGGCTTTTCATCTTATCCCAGAAAGAATGGCCATCATCAAGAAATCAAATAATAACAAATGCTGGAGAGGTTGTAGGGGGGAAAAAGGAACACTTGTACGCTGTTGTTGGGAATATAAACTAGTACTACCACTATGGAAATCAGTATGGAGATTCCTCAAAAACTAAAAGTAGAAATTCCATTCAACCCAGCTATTTTCCTTCAAGGTATCTTCCCAAAGATATCTTAAGACATCATATTACACTGATACATACCCACCAGTTTATAACAGACAATTCATCATAGCCAAATCTTGGAAATAGCCTGTATGTCCATTAAAAGATGAATGCAGAAAGGAAATATGGTATTACACACAGTGGAACACTACTCTGCCATAAAGAAGGATAAACTAGACTCATTTGTAGGAAAATGGATACACTTTGAGGCCATGATGTCAAGTGAAATAAATCAGACACATAAGTTTAAATATTGCACAGTTTCTCTGAGAAGGTCCAACTATAAAAAGAAAAATAAAAGATAGATAATAGAAAATAGGGAGATATATCTTTTGCAAAAGGGAAGAGAATCAAGAGATAAAGGGAGGTCTGAGGGGTTGGAAAAAGAATGAAGCAGTGTTATGTACATATACTGACTCCCCATAAGGAATACAATAGTTATGTACTGCAAACATGTACTAATAAAAAACTTTAAATATTTGGTTCTTCTTTATACCTTCTATTTATTTACTGAGACTTTCTATTTTTGTATATGATTCAACTGTGTTCATAGTCATTCCTCAAAGCCTTTTTAGGATGGTTGCTATGAAACTTTGATAGATAATTCTTAATATCTTTCATTCAACATTGGCATTTATTTATTTTCTCTTTCACTAAGTTGGAGATTTTCCTGGTCTTCCTATGGCAAGTGAACTACAGAGTAAATTTGGGCTCTGCAGGTGTCTTGTCGTGAGACTGTGGACCTTGTCTTGCCCTTCTGTTTCAGCCAGCTCCCTCCAGGGCTTCCTTCCCAGTAGAGGAGGAGGAGGAGAGAGTTTCTTGGTAACTTCAGGTGTGTGGGGGGGGTGGCAGAAATTCTTCCCAGTTGGCCTCCACTGAAACCCAGGGAGTATTTCTACCTGCTGTTGAGCAGGAGCTGAGTAATTCGGCTCCCCACTAGGCCCCCACTGACACCTGGCTGGAACAGGAGGAAGACCCGTTACAACTCCCCCCACACCCACGTAATGTCCTCCGAGACAATGCTGAATGTGAACACCTGCTGGGATGAGAGTCCCGCGTGTGCTCTCTGGTCTGTGACACTGCAGCAGCGGGTTGGGGACTTGCGTTTCACAGTCTAGTGAGAGTGGGCATCTAGCTTTTACAAAACAGGGACTTTGCTAACTCAAGTGGAAAGCAGTATTTTCTGTGGTGTTTGGCTGGAGTAGAACAGTTACTGTTTAAATGTGTCTGGTGAGGTTGCCCTTCTTAGTTCTTTAGCTGGAGAGAACTAGTGTCTGCTGGGGCTTTTCTGGCCTGCCCGTTGGCACACTCACTTCTTAGCTTCATGTTGTGGGTAGACAAGGCCAAAAGAAAGCCCAGGACACTCTCCACTACTATTTCTTGAAAACACAGATCCCTTGCTGGTCTGTGTTCTTCTCTCCATTTCCCACAGGCTGTTGTATATATAATGTGCAAGGTTTTTAGCTATACTCAGTGGAATGGAGAAAGTACTTCAATTTCATCTTCGTGGAAGCAGAAACTCGCTGAGGCCTCTCACCAGGGCTCCCGTGGGCCTAGAACTCTAGTTCCAAGCACCCTTTCAATGGCCCAGGTCCAGCCATGTTTTCTGAAATACCTGTCGTTCTCTGTGGCACCTGGTTCTGCACCTGGTGGTGCATACTGGCCTGGCCTGTTTGCTGATGGCAGAACTGTGGACTGTGGAGAGGCCTTCCCTCTTAAAGCTGTTGACGGGATGCTGAGTGGCCTGGGGCAGAGCCCTGAAAATGCCAATTTATTGAACTAGAAAACTAGGTGGGCACCTTTTATGAAGTCTTGAGGCCTTGCCCTATAAATGTTTCTTTAGGGGAACGTGGAGCTGGGGCAGTGTTGGCACAATGGGTGAAAGAGTCCTCAAAGTGTAAGTAGTAAGACAAAAACAAAAGGCAATTCAATGTATATGAGTTGTGTATCTCTAATGAAAATCTGAAACCTTCAAATTCTGAAAATTTCTGAGCAAATGCAATGCTCATTTCAGAGCATTTGGGATTTCAGGTCTTTGGATTAAGAGTGCTCAACTGATACAGTTTATGCAAATATCCACACACTGAAAAATTCCAAAATCTGAAACACATTTGGTCCCAAGCACTTTAGATAAGGGAAAGTCAGCCTGTAGTTATGAAAAGTTCATTGGAATAGCTTCACATTCTCCATTACAATAAAATTTAAGATGCTCTTTCCTCTGGGCTGAGCTGTGTGCCTCCCAAGTTCATATACAGACTCTCAAACCCCCAGTGCCTCAGAATATGGCTTTGTTTGGAGATAGGAATCCTTAAAACTGTGAGGAGAGAAAAATGAGACCACGGTGTCCATTTAGGGAGAGGAAATTTGGATATACAGTGATAGCCGGGATGGGAAAGTACAGAGAGCATGTGAGGACACAGGAAAAAGGTACCATCCGTAAGCAAGCGGCGAGGCTTCAGGGGAAACCAAACTTGCAGGCATCTCGATCTTGGACTCTCAGCTTCCAGAACTGTGAGAAAATAAATGTCTATTGTTTCGGCCACCCACTCAGTGGCAATATACTGTATTATGACAACCCTAGCAAATGCAAGCACCACTTGCTGAATTTGGCTGCAATATTAAAGGATATCTGGATAATCTGAGCAAACCATGAAAAATACTCCTCCTCCCTCCTTTTCACACACCTGTGTAAGGCTGGACTTTCTTCATACCCAACCCCAAATCACAACACTATATCACAACTGATCGGGGGCAGATACAGAAGGGAACCCAACTGTTATTATTATCAAAATCTCAGCTTTCATTTCTAAGATGGTGAGTATTGAGAGATATAACCCACATGAGCAACATTCTCGGGGGTCCTCAGTAACTTTGAAGAGTGAGACAAAACTCTTGAGAGTCCTGAGACAAAAGTTTGAGAACAGCTGATCAAGCTCAGCATTTTCCAAACCTCAGTACATTGTGACCGTTACAATGTACTAACTATCCTTCTACTGACTTTATAATTTTAAACTTGCTTGATTGAAACTTAAGCACATGTATTAAAAACGAAATTCCTATGACTCCTAGCAGTAGAAAGCTAGTACCAGTCCCTGCGCGCAGACCAACCATGACAAAGAGAGGCAGTGAAAACCACAGGATGCCTCACAATAGATCCGGGCCCACAGAAGGCCCTGAGCCAGAAGTGTCGCCTCTGCTCAGAGTTGAACAAACTCTGAGGAGGAGTGAAAGGGGTGGTCAGTGATTACAGACACAGCAGTTCCAGACAGAGCCTCCTGCCTTGATGTGACCTGGGAGACACAAGGGAACTCAAACGGACAACTCTGTGCATCTGGCCATGAGTTCATGTCCCCGACCTCCTATGTCTGCCCAGCACCACTACAGTGTGGGCTCCACATGTTGGGAACTTAGACAGCTGGGCACTGGGCTGAGAGAGGGCTCCTTCACCACTCTAGCTCCTGCCTCATTGAAGCAGGCCCAGGAAAGTGTCTGCTCGTCTCCTCCTCATGGTCCTTCATGGCTAAGACCTAGAATAGCATGCACTAGCTCAGCCTGGTGAGCAGGGTGGTGGTTCATGCAGCCCTCCTCCACCACACCAGCTCACAGCTGCTGAGGGCTCCCTTTAGACTTGTGTGAACTCAGCTCTTGATTCCACCCCAATTTGTTTTTGCCTTTTTAGCTCCTTTCCCCATGGCCAAGAATGTTCCCAGCAACATTACTGAAAGAACACAAACCCTGGAGACAATCCTTTGGTCTACCAGTAAGAGGGTGAATCAGTAGATTGCAACTTCTTCATGCCAAGAACTGTGATACAGTGGTGAAAACATGTGTCAGCCCCATGGCCAGTCTGAGAAACATCGTGTTGTCTGAACAAAGCTAGTCTCCGAAGGCTACACAGGGTACACTGCCATTTTGCAGGACTACAATAAATAAAATACATGGTTTGAACATACCTACCCATGGGACAAAACTGGTTTTCCTGTTTGTCAGAAAGGGACTGGTTGTTCTCTTTGTTAGAGGTGGGAGGTCGGAGTAGGACAGAAATCTTGTTAGCAAATTATTCATGACCTACTCTTTACTGGGTTGGGGGTTTCACAATATACATTGTATTGTTAAACCAACATACATGTGATATAATTTCTTTTGTTATATATAAATGTTATTTTTAAAAAAAAGGCAAAAACTGACAGTTTCTGACCAGATAATTCCACCTTTTCAGAACCCTTTCTGATGGTAACAACTGCCGCTGCAGACAATAGTCACAAAGATGTTCATCACAGTGTGGTTTAGTAATCAGGACACAATGTAAATGCCCAGTCTTGGAGAATTAGTTAAGTAAATCATACTACTGAGCTTGCATAGGAGAAGATGTGCATCTATCAAAGTGCGTGGTACAGAAAAATAGGATAATGCTGAAAGATAGAGTGTACCCCACCCCCACATGGCGGCTTGGGTGAGGTTAGCGAGTTCCTCCACGAGATGCCTCTATGTCCCTGCTGTCTGCAGTAAGTGTGGTGCATGGGAAAGCTTGCAAGCACACAGGGCTTCAGCCTTGGAAGACCAGCTTGTGCAGTGTCCCCTCTGTGAGACTCTCTTCTGTTTCTAGCACCCACACAGCCACTGCCTCAGAGAGGGGGTTCAGTGTCTGCCCCCACAAACTCGACTCAGCCAGGGATGAGAGAAGGAGGGAAGCAGGTGAGACACATCCTCTCCCTCCCTGCCTTCAGCTCCCTTCCCGGATGGTGCCAGTGAGCCTCTGTTTCTCTCTTCAACCCAGACCGCTCCTTCCCTGGGGTCCACCACACCAACCCCTCCGTCCAGGGTTGACAACTCAGACAGGAAGAAGGGAGTGGGTCCAAGGTTTCTCAAATTACCTTGACTGACCCTGCTCCTACTACCAGCTCTTCACCCAGCTGGGGCAGCTCAGCACATACTTGGGGTGGAGAGGCAGGGGGTCTGCACCTGGGAAAGCTCCATCCCAGACACCTATTAGGGCTTCCAGGGCCATTTCTGTCTTCTGAGTTCCAGATCTTCTCATCCTTTCCCCTCTCCAGTGTAAAAATCAGCTCCTAGAATCCTGCCACCATGTCTGTGTCTCCCCCACTGAGGGCCACCTGCCTGTCAAACTGAAGCTCGACCTGTTCACCTCACGATTGGGAGACTGAGGTACCTAGAGGAACACAGTCAGGGTGCAATGCTAACAGTGACCAAGCTTGGATCCAAACCCAGACTGCAGGGATCCCAAAGCCATGCAACAAATGCTGCCTCATGCCCTAGACCCGCTGTTTCCACCAGTGAGTACCATGCATTTGTGCAATGGCCTATTCAAGTCAAAAACAGCCTCTGAGGCTCAGTTCTGCTGTGTCATCTGCTACATAACCAACTCCGAGGTGGAATGTTGACTTGCTGCAGTGATGGAGCACTCCGGCATCTGGAAACTGAGCAGCAAAAGACCCTACACTCTTGCACACCTCCCTTGCTAGGCTAGTGATCATGTGGACATCAGAAGAGGAGAGGCTGGTGTAGAGGGTCCAGGGTGGGCATAGCGCTTGGCAGATGATAGGAAGAGCAGCAGCTGGGAGTCAGAAACCTTGGTGTGGAAGTGGGTCTGCCCTCTCTTCTTCTCAGCCCCAGTTTCCCCGCTACCAAGGTCTGGGATCCATGAGTCTTTTCAGGCATGCTCAGGTCATCTTCAGGGAAGGTCACAGGAGATGCCTTCGTGTTCCCGGCTCTGCAGGGTTCCACAACTGCTGAGGAGCAGAGGAGTCTCAGAGACAGGAACTGGCTGGCCCAATGCCACACTGTTCCCAACAAAAACAACAGCAAGGACAACAAGAGTGATGCCTGTCCACAAGGCACAGTGGTTGACACTGCCCAAAACATTCTCCCCCGTCATTTCGTTCACCACCCCTACTGCAAAGAGGAGAATGTGGACTAGAGAGGGACTGTGTTAGTTACTTTTCTCTCTTTGCTGAGACAAAAATACCTGACACCCAAAGTTGGAGAGGAAGGGGTTTCTTTGGCCTACAGTTCGTAAAAGTTTCAGTCTATAATTGACCAACACCAAGGCAAGGATAACAAACTGGCCTCGCAGAGCAGAAACAATATGGCACACACAAGGCACAAAAGGTAACAAGGGAAGTTTAGTGGCATCTTTCTCCTATTCAGTCTGCCAGGATTAGGGCAGTGCCAAACTAATCACTCATGTGTAGTGATTTAGTAAGTATAGGCCCTTAACCCCAGCATCTCACATTCCAGATTCAGTCACCTCTGAAAAGGAAAGTCCCACCTCATCCACATGAGGCTTGGAGGGACAGCGAAACACAAACCGTAACAAACATAACAGCGGCCGGGGGACACACAGTTGACAGGGAAGGTGGATTTTGTTCCCAATCCCATGTTCCACGAAACTTTGGAATTTTGTCCCCAGGGACTCTGCAGATAGGAACTTCACAAGCCTTCTCCCAAGAAAGCCAAGGCCCCTTCCTTGGAAGGCAAAGTCATCTTGTGCCAAAGAGGAGAGAATCCCCTCAGGAAAAATATTCAGTTTGGGCATCTGCTGAACATGTTTCCTAGGTTTCACAAAATAACCCCTGGGGACCCGGGGTGCTATGATTAGATTATTTTGGAGAAGACAACTATTATCCTGTATGATTTAGTATGTTCTGTAATTCCGAAAATGTTTGCCAGATTATACTTTTTAGTGATTCACATGTACATTTTATAGGGGACATGTTCTGTGTATAGTGAATAAATAATTTTTATAGTGTTACAAAAAAAATAACCCCTGGGCATCCCAGCAGGCAGCCCAGCCCACTGTGCCTCCCAATGGGACTCCCACTTCTGAGGCAGCTGGAGAGAGCACTGGAATCCAGTCTTGTGTCTCTAGTGTATGCTCTGGGCAGATGATACAGCTCCAGGGTCCCCAGTGTTCTGGGCAATGCCCTGATGCGTCACTCATCTTGTTGTACCTAGAGGGCCATGGATGCTGGGTGGCCACACCCTGAGTGGTCAAGCTCATGGCTGTAGCCCAGGGTCCAGAACTCAGGAGGACCAGGCCACTGCTTGTAGAGTGGTAACAGGGCTCTAAGGACTGGTCACTTTCTTCATCACTGGGGCAAAATACCCAACATCTACAACGCAAAGGAAAGGCACAACTTTCACTCAAACTGTAGATGTTTCGGTCCATGCATGTACCCAGCACGGTGGAAAGGCCGTGGCGTAGGAAAGCTCATCACCTCATGGTAGACAGGAAGTGGAGTGAAAGGTAGAGCCAGGGCAGGAACAGACCCTTCCAAGGCGCACCCCAGTGACCCTCCTCTTCTCACCAGACCCCACCTCCTAACACCAAGCCAGCTGCGGCACCCCATAATCCAGTCCCCATCACAAGCCTAGCCTCTGATCGCATCAGGTTTCAGGGGGACATCCAGACATAAACCATTCAGGAGCAGATGTTTTATCACAAGCATGTTTTATATCACACACCGAGTGCTGGGGAAGGCCCCACAAAGCAACCACATATCATGTGTTTCATATGTACCAGGGACTGCTCTCTGATCTTTATATAAAGGAGCAAACATAACCCTCACTGTTGTCCTGCCCATGATCTCACAGCTCTAACCTCTGCATTGCCAGCCCTGTGTGGGTTCTGTCCACTCCACATCTGGCACCTTCGATCTCTCCTGGACACCTCCTTTGGTGGCAGGTGCCACTCCCACACTCCAGCATCCCCAACCAATACACTCAAATGGGAAAACATCACAGATCCCAAGACTCTTGTGCAGGCAAACTACCAGCTGCAGCTTTTGGGGCTCACGCAGTCCCCAGTGTGACTGAGTTCCAATTCTCCACAATGGAAATCACTGCTTGATGATAGCTCCTTCCCTTTTCTGCATCACTGCCCTTCTGCCAGGGTTCCCGTGCCTCCCCACTAAGCTACTTGCATAAGTGACCATGCCTTCAAGTCTCTTGGACCTGGCCTGAGATAAGAAGGAGCTATGATTTCTCCTGTTTTCATGGAAAGGAAGTCTGTGATTAGAAGGGGAAATAATTTCCTTGGAGGGACCTGGTAAGCTCAGATTTGAGCCTGGTCCTATTGAACCACAGAGGCTTTGTCTTAAGGGAAGAAAGAGCTAAGCATGACATTAGGAATCCACTGAGAGAAGGTCATGGAGGAGCATTGGCACAATCCTTTCATCATATCCCAGACTGTTCATGGAAATCAGCTATCATTGCAGCCTGAACTTGGTGCTGTGTGTATACTGATAAAAAGCACTACTCTGGATAATGAGGCCCTGGCTCTAACCACTCCCCATCTGTGTGACATGGGTGAGTGACTCACCCTCTCCCTCGTGAATCACAATTCATTCTCTGTCAAGTGGAAGGTGCTGGTCCTGTGAGCCATGCAGGCTGGGGAGAACAAAGCCATACGTATAAACAGGTCCTCACAGATGTTCACCAGAGAGGACAGATGCCCGCATCAGAAGCAGGAGAGTGAAACCCATCATCCTTGCTTTGGTCATGTCTTATCACTTGGGCCAGTGTGGGTGAAATAAATTAACTATGGGTTTTAAGTTTGCATCCCCTCTGCCTTCTCTTTCCTTCTTGTTTTCTGTTTCCCACCAATCCAGACCTCTGCCCTCTGCTCCTCACCATGCTGGGTGCTGGGACATAGAGATAGCAAAGACTCTGCCTTCAGGGAGCTCTTGGGGCCCCAGAGATAATGCTGAGGAAATAGTATGGCTCAGTGCTGTGAACAGAGCAGGCCTGGGGAGAAGGAGTGAGGAGGAAGGCAGCTGATCTTGCACAGAGAAGTGGGAGTCAGGGAGGGAGCCTGCTGGTGCCAAGAGGTTCAGTTACCTGGCTAAAGCCACACAGGAAGAACCTGGTCTGACCCCACTTTCTGGGTGGTTGCTAATGTTCTGCTCTGGGATCACATTCTCTGAAGGACTCCAGCAAACCCATAATAACAATCACTCTGTCCCCAGAGAGGTCTTGGGAACTCGGTCCAAGGAAACCTTCTGAGAACAAAGCTTGTGAAGTCTCAAAGTAAAGGGGGACTGAAGGGCTGAGACAAATATGAAAAGAACAAATAATTATTGTAATGGGTGACTGATAAGACGCCTTCACTTTCTGAAACTCAGAACTTAAGTAAACAGCAGAAATGAGTCAGAACATTTTACGAAGGAACCGGGACCATATTGGAACATAAAGTACTTTGCCTTGCCAGGAAAATTTTTTTCTCAGTTTCCTCGAGATTAACTATGTGACACATTTTTATTACTTCTTCTGATTTTTTTTTTCTTAACACAAAAAATAAACTGGGTCCTAATTGGAAAGATCATTTCCACCCCCTGAAATCACAATTTCCTCATGATAATTATTAAAACTATCTTGTAGAGTCCGAGGAGCCAGTAAGCCCTCTTATCTTCTGATATCAAGCCCTGTGCCCTTCAGAAGGACCCTATCTCAGTGCTCCACTATCAGCAAGGCACCAGCTCGGGTTCACACAGCCCATTCCACAGGACCACGTCAGACTTAATGCATGTACTCCAGGAGCCCAGCTGACCGAGCTGCTTAGACAGAGGAGGAATGTTATCTCGCAGTCCTGGAATCAGTGGCAGAAGAGTTTTAAAAAATAGGAAATCCACACCGGTGTGGTCATTGTGAAAGTGAGGGAGCAATGGTCACAGTTGCTCTGGGAGAAGTGGACGCTGCTCTACACTGTGGTCGAGGCCTGTGGTCAGCGTGTTGGCAGGACACAGTGGGTTGTCCACCCCGTGGCTGAATGGTGCAGTCTGAACTCTCTCTGCCTTGGGTCTGTTGGGTCCGAGGCTCAGACAGGACCACAGCACGTGGACTCTCCTACTTCCCTCCACTCTTGCCTGTATCTTTTCCTCCCTGGCCAACGCACAGGCAACAAGTGAGTACATGCTCCTCCCTCCTTCAGCACTGTCTCCTGGGGCTCAGCTCTGATTGATCACGAGCTCAGAGGACAGTGAGTCAGAGGACCTGGTGGAGGAACAATCAGTGAATTTGGTGGGGAAAGACAAAAGGCACAGTGCAAAGAAGCAGGTGGCTTTATGGTGGGGGAGGTGGTGGGCATGCGCACTGATTTTGAGGGCATACACCAGGCACAGTGGGGCTGGTGCCAACCTCAGCAGGATTTGTGACCATCATCATGGCTGCTTGCAAAATATAACCCCCAGTTCAGCACCTTTCTCTTTAATACCTGGTCACATGCATCCATTGCTCTGGCAATTCAAAGTTGTATGTAAAGAAATATGTTGCCAGAAATGTGCTTTTCTATTCTACGGTAGCATGTTTAGAAATAGTTGTTGTTGTTGTTTTCTCTTTTAGAAACCATAGTTCAAACCTGCAGCCCAAGAACTGGATACTATTACTCATGATTGTTTCGCTTAAAGAATAAAATGGATCATATTTTATCCAGTTCTGTCTCCACTTCCCAAAGCCAACTGTGGCCAAAATGACAAGGCTGGTGCCAAGGTCCTCCAATACGGGCATCCTGGCCTTTGGACCTTTGTCTCAGTTTGCCCACCTGTTCAGTGGGGACCCTTGCCTCTGTCTTAGCTGCTAGGAGCAGGACCTGAAGCTGGGCTAGGCCAGCTCTCTAGGGTCTCAGTGCCCAGAAGCGGTGAATGTGAACGTGCCTTTGAATGATGCAAAGGAATCCCTTGTCTCCCAGGAATGTCCATCCTCCCACCAGGCTCTGGCTTTCTGTAAGGATGATTTTGAACAATGTTAGAAGTTGCCTAAGGGCCTGTACTGTGCTTTCCTGGGTCCCAGCTTTGACTTTCAGGTCCAGCCTGCAGCCTGAGAAGGAACAGCCTTCCCAGGCCACCACCACCTTGGGTCTCTGTGGTGGTGACTCACTGTGCTGGCAGGGCGTGGGCGGGAACTACTTAAGCAGCACCACGTGATCTGGCAGATTTGCCCCATGGAACTGCTCTGTAAGAAAAAGAAGAGGCCCTTCTCCTGCACAGTGTTCTGAGCTGGCTCCGCCAGGGTCTTCTTTTATGTGTTTTGCTTCCATCCATCCTTGGAAACACCTGCTCTCATCCCCATTTTACAAATGAAGAAACTGAGTTTGGAAGTTGCCCCAGGTTACACAGCTGACCCAAAGCAAATCTGCCAGTTCCACCCAGAGATGCTCCTAGGGCTCCAGAATGGGTTCAGAGGTCCCTAAACAGTGTCTGCAGGAAGGTGAGAAGCCAGTGAACAAGTGGCCGTCCCAGAGCTACACCTGCTGGGGCCACTCCCAGCTCAGGGCAGAAGCTCTCAGTGTCTTAAACACTGTGCTCTGTGTGTTGCTTCATTTCCTTCCCAGGACACTTCGGTGAAAGGGATGCCACTGGCTCCATCTCACAGGTGAGGACATCATGGTCACTTCCCAGGGCCATGCAGACACTGTCTGACCCCTGGCCCCAGGTCCCCATCAACATAATGGGGATACATTAGAACCACATCCTCAGAAGGTGCCAGGGTTAAATGAGGAAACTCAGGGAAGTGCATCAGAAACTGGGCAATGCCACTGGAATACTAAGGAGCACTTTATTAGTAAAAGAGCTTGCTGGGGACTTCTCAAGAGAGCAGAGAATGAGACCATTCTGGATCCAGACTCACACTTCAGCAGAGTGCTGAAGGGACACTCTTCCCAGGACACAGAGCAGGCACCACGTCTCACTTTTCTGTTTCCCCAGGGCCCAGCTCTAGGCATGGCACGGAGTGGGTCGCTGAAAACCCTTGGATGAATTATTCAAGGGTTTTCAGGACTAGGGACAAGAGGGCAGAGAAAAGGTGACTGGCAGTGGCTTTCCTGTTGGGGATCAGAAAATAGACCTTCTACTGGGAACACTTTTGAGAATGCAGGAACATTAAATAGTATTGATAAACCCAAACTTCTCCCTATTATTTAGTGAATATTTTGTCTGGTCCCCCACATGAAAGGGGAGCAGAGCTGGCACAGGCTTGCCCTTGAAATTTCAGAAATAGCAACTCTGCATGGGTAGGGCTTGCTTATAAGGACAGCCATTGGAAAAAAAAAACTTGGGCATTTTCAAGATAATCTAAAGTTTCTGTTGGGTAAATAGCAACACTTCTGGCCAGTTACTAAGGTCCTGAGTGGTTGCTAAGCGGCCCTCCGACCTCATGAGCGGCCATTGTTCTACATTCAATAGGCACCCTTGAGTGACATTCCGGAGCTCCCAAATCCCGACCCGGGGCTCTGTGAAAAGAAGTAAGAGGTTGTAATGAGCGAGAGCAATCAACTGAACATTGTTTCCTGGGGCTCCGCCTAGGGACAGGGCCACAGCTTTCAGAGCAAGGCCCAGGAAGGCATGAACATCCAGTGCTGGTAGGAGCTGCTGCTGGGAGCAAGAGAAATACCCTGGGAATGAAGAGTTAACCGCGTACCCTGAGCACAGCGCCTGGCCCTGGATAATCCACCTGCATGAACAGCACTACATTTTGTTTTTAAAGCAGCCATATGTGGTGGGGTCATAATGATTACCCACCTTGCATAATTAAAACACTGAGGTCTAAAGATGACAAACAGCTTGCCCAAGGTCCCCCAGAAATGCATTGGTTTCTAGCCGTGGAAGGCAGAATAGCAGCCCTCAAAGATGCCCACACAAGATCCCCAGAACCTGTGCTGTGCGTTATGCAAGAACAAAGGATTGAGACTGCTCAAGAGCTAAAGTTAAGACAGAGACATCACACTGGCTGAGGACCCAGCACCATCACCTGGGCAAAGTCTAAAAAGGGAAGACAGGGGCTATTGTAGTGTGGGTCTTGAGTGTCTCCCCCCGCACCCCTAAGGCCCATGAATTAGGGCTTGATCCTCAGTGTGATGCTATTTAGGGGTGGCAAAATCTTCAAGGTGGAGGTAGGTGTCTAGGGAGACTGGGAGTTCTCAGGCCTTTGGAAGAATGACCTTGAAGGGGTTGTGGGATCTGGCTCCTTCCTCTTCCTCTCTGTTCTTGGATATGAGGTGAGTGGTTCATTCTACTTCACGATTCCTTCCATGATAACCTGGTCTGCCATGGATGGGAACCTCTGAAGCTATGAGCCAAAACAAACCTTTCACTTTCTAGATGATGATCTGAGGAGTCTGTTAAGTGATGGAAACCTGCCCAACACAGAGGCAGTCTCCATGAATTCAGGAACACAAGCAGCCCCTAGACACCAGAAAAGGCCAGGAGATGGATTCTCCCCTAGAGCCCTGGGAAGGAGCACAGCCCTGCATGACTTTAGCCCTGCAGACCTGTGTCAGATTTCTGACCTATAGACCTGGTCAATTTTAAGCCACCTGGGTTTGGTAATTTGTTATAGATGCGATAGGAACTAGTACACCATGGTTACTGTAGGCCTAAGCTAGAAGAGGAACCTTACAGATCATCTAGCTCTGTGGACAGAAGGAAACAGAAAGTGCAAGGCAATGAGTGATGGCCTCTAGGTCATAAAGCGCGTGACACATTCAGGTGTTGGATCTTCAGCCTGACTGGGGCCCCTGCTGGAGGGGGGAGAAATGAGAGAGAAAGGGTACAGGTGACATCTTCCAGCCCTGGATCTCGCTGTGCCTGAAGCCCACTACCCTACTACTTTTCTGCTGCTCAAGACAATATAGTCCTTTTTGTGCTTAAGCCAGATTGAATCACTTTTCATAGAAAGAGTTCTTACTTATTCATCATAGTCTTCTTGAATCAAAAAAGGTGGCTACTTGGGGGGGGAAAGGAGAAAGATGGGCAAGGGGAGAGATGAAAGACCAGGAAAGAAGACCAAGAAAGATGGGAGGTGGGGAGGCGAAGGTGGTCCACATCCTCCAGGAGAGAGGCCGACTGCCCTGTGTAACCCTCTGCTGTTTATGTACCTTGTGGCCTTCAGCACAACTTCACGCCTGCTCTCCCTGCTCTTCAAACATGAAACTGCTTCCCAACATTACAAAGATGTGTTTTTTCCCCCAAGAAACAACTGTCTCCTTCACCAGAGTCCTTAGTTTTGAAATGCAAGTAGTCCTGGTAGGGGTAATAAAAGGAATGGTATTAACTGTGGATGGGTATGATGCTTTCGTTTACAAAACAGGCTTATCTTTTGCATCCCATTTAAGGCTCTGATGAATGGATAAAGAAAATGTGTTATTTATAAACAATGGAGTGCTACCCTGATAAAAGGGTAAATCTGAGCCATTACTAGTGAAATGGGTGCACCGGGAGACTATAATGTTAAGTGATATAATCAGACTTACAAGCTTACATATTGCATGATTTCTCACATACAAGAAACTCATCTATGAATAATTAAAGAGGAAAATAAAAGATAGATAATAGAAATCAGGGAGACGGATCTTTTGCAAATGAAAAGGAAACCAAGAAGAGGGTCAGGTATTTATCTCAGTGGTTCCGCAGCCTGCCTTGCAAGCTCAAGGACCGGAGTTCAATGCCCAGTACAAGAAAGAGAGAGAGAGAGAGAGAGAGGAGAAAGAAAGAAAAAGAAAGAAAGAAAGAAAGAAAGAAAGAAAGAAAGAAAGAAAGAAAGAAAGAAAGAAGAAAGAAAGAAAGAAAGAAAGAAAGAAAGAAAGAAAGAAAGAAAGAAAGAAAGAAAGAAAGAAAGAAAGAAAGAAAGAAAGGGAAACCAAGAGATGGATTGAAGGGAAAGGAGAAATAAAAAGAACAACAATGAATGTAGTCGTTATGTACTACAAACAGTATTAATAAAAATTTTTTAAATTAAAAAGAAACAGAATGATACAGATGGGGAAGTTTCCAGCCTCCTTTTACACATGCAGACCCAGGGCACAGTGAGTCAGGCTCCAAGCTCCCCAGGCCCCGACACTGTGGTGTATCAGGGTCCCTCATGCATCAGGATGGTGCAGGTGCTTGCAGAGAAAGCTCCTCTGGTTCTGTCAGGGTTGATTTTTTAGAATAGCCAAGGAGTCCCAGGACCCAGAAAGGATCATGTACAGGTGTCCCTCAGGAGGTGATGCTTTTCTAGAGAAAGGTGGTTCACAGTCACACTAGGCAGGTGGATAATGGGAACCATTACCACTCTCCCTTTCAAGTTTCCACAGTGAGCAATTTGGTTTCACTTTTGGGAGGAGAGAAGTGACTCTGATTGAAAGCACCATGTTGAGGACACTGGCCTCTTGCAGCCTTTGATCATGGAGCCTTTAACTGACTTCCTAGACCTGAACAGAGCTCAGAGCTTCCACATCTGGCAGGCAATTAAATTTCCACAAAAAGGAGTAGGAACTCTGGGGATAATGAGGTGGGCACAATCAGAGGCAGCTGCTGAGAGGCTGGGAGAGTGAGTGTGGAGGTGGTGCCATGGATGACAAGGTGTCACTGGGCAGATGGAGTGGGAACCTTGAGCTCCAAGGCCAGGCTGGAAACCATCCACACACTGACACTCACTCTGCTGTGACAGGAAAACAAGGCAGCACCCCATAGCCATAACGCTCTTTAGAAAAGCACCTCAGTTGTCCAATGGTCCCAAATGAGGACCATCCTTTTCCAAGTCTGCTCCTTTTTTTTTTTTTTTTTTTTTTTTTTTTTTTTTTTTTTTTTTTTTTTTTTTTTTTTTTTTTTTTTTTTTGTACAGGGGATTGAACTCAGGACCTTGTGCTTGCGAGGCAGGCACAGCACCACTAGCTGCATCTCTGGCCCCCCAAGTATGCTCCTCTTCGTCTTTCTGATCTCAGGATGCGGCACCTGCCATCCGTGCCTGTACAGTGGTGCCTGCCTCCCACCTCCCCAACCCCTAGCCCGCTGCCAGGACCCAGACATGCTGCACTGCACACCTCTCACATCCTCACTGGCACTGGCACACATCACTGTGTGTCTTCAGGAGAGCAGAGCCTCCCAGGTGACCTGGTCTCTACTCTTGACCTGACAACCTAGTCTCCAGTACAAGGGACTTCTGGAAGCTGGAGCTCATCACAAAGCTTCAGTCCATGGGTAGCTGTCCTACAAGGGCGAAGCAAGGCTCCACGCTTTCCTGCAGAGCTGTGTCCTCCTCACAGCACCATCTCCCACTTTCTAGGCTCCGGGGCAGTTAGCTTTCCTTCCGTGTCCTCAGAGCACGAAACTTATTCCCACCCCAGGGCCTTAACACATACTATGGTACTTCCTCCTCCTCCTCTCACCACCACCACCAGGAATGCTAATGCCCTGCTTTCTGCCTCACAAATCCTCTGATCATGCAGCTCCCTCCTGCAGGACGATCTTCCCACCCTCTGATCGGAACTGTTGTGCTCACATAGTGCTCTATACCGGTCTCTGGTACAACTTGTCCTGGAGCCGCGATTGTATAGATGCCTGTGTGATGATTTGCTTAATTCCCACCACCTGCACTGGGTGGAGAGCTCCTGCAAGCAGAGAGCATTGGTGTCATGAGCAGCTCTATCCTCAGAGCCCACCGTGCATCCAGTGTACAGATGGTCCTCAGTGGACTGAATGAGGGCAGGGAGAGGTCAGGCAACCTTGGGGTGCCTCGCCTGGATAGGACGAGATGGCAGCTGCCTTCCACAGCCCATCTACAGAGCAGCCGGGCGCACAGAATCTCACTTCCTGCAGCCTCTGACATTTAAATACACAGACTCCTGCAATGCCTGCCCAGTGGGGCGAATCAGCGTGTCAGCTTGTCTTATTCTCTTTTACAGATGAAGAAGGTAGGGCTGAGAGAGGTGAGGTCACTCGCCCCCAGTCACACAGCTGCAAGTGAGAGATAGGCTTTGAACGGAGCCCTGCACTGAAATACTGGGTTTAACTGCTGCACCACTTTGAGGACCACAGAAGCCCCACACCTCCTGCAGATGCTGCATCTCTTGTTAGTCTCTGCAACATGCTTCTGCAACAGACTCGGCAATGGCTGTGTTCTGAGGGAACTAAGAGCCTGGATGACAATCTTGGAGTTTGGAAGGGGCCATGGTTCTTTTTAGCAATATGGAGTGGAGAGAAAGCTATGGGCAAGGAGATCCTTTGAGCCAGGTCTTGGGTGCTCACTGAGGGCCGAGGAGTTGAGGCTGAGGGCCGGCAGGGAGGGAGGTGCGGAGTCTGACAGGCGGGTGGGTCTGGCTGAGGGGTCAGGCACCAGCGCGTGCAGGGAAGTTGCTATTCTGTCTCACTCTTGACATGTTCTCATCATAAGGTATTCTTTGGGCTGGCCATCCTCCTGCCTCTGTTTCCCTCCCTATTCCACAAGCTGTCACTGGCTGGGCCTTGGGGAAGGAGGCAGCACCTGGGAAGTGTCTGACTCTCTCCGCCCAGCTCTGGGACAGCTTAGTCTCCAAGCCTCAGCCTCATCCCACCTCAGTTCCCTCTGGAAGGGTGATTTCCTCAGCCTCAGCTTGGCTGCTGAGGTGACGGTTGTCGTAGGCAAATATTTAAGAACTGGGCAAGGGTGTGGGTACAGGGAGATTCACTGTCACATCATTTATAACAGGAAAATTGGAAGGAACTTGAGTGCTGATCCATGGGGATTAAATTATGGTGTGCCCTTTCCTCTATTTCCATTCAGATGGGTTCAAACTGAGGCCCCTCAGGCCGTTGCCCTGTTTCTAAATGTTATAATAGCGAAGATAACAAGGAAGTTTCTTATATATATTAGCTATGCTGTGTGCAGGCCCATACAATTCAGCTTCCCTGGGTAGGTCCCAGGCAGGCAAAAGGCCGGATTCACCCGCATGTAACATGAGTGTGACGCCTTTGCATGGGTGTGTTGTAATCACGTGTGTGTGCATAATCAGCCTGATTTTCTTCTTTGCTCTGGCAGCCAGGAAACTCAAAACCAAACTTGAGCATTTGTACCGTGATTTAATTTTCTCACGCTGCCATCTTACTTTACTACCATTATTTCTGCGATTCCTGAATTCCTTTCTTTTCAGCCTTGTTATATTGTGCATATGGAGACTGACACGACTCCATTCTTTCTTTCCTTTTTTCTTCTTTTTCAGTACTGGCAATTGAACCCAGGGCATTTGTATTAAGCTATATCCCCAGCCCCGTTTTTAATTTTTAATTTTGAGACAGGGTCTCGCTAAGTCACTAAGTTGCTCAGACTGAGCTCAAACTTGTGATCCTCCTGTCTCAGCCTCCCATATTGCTGGGGTAACAGGCATGCACCACTATATCTGGCTTAATTACTCGCTTTCTTTATTAAATTGATATGGTAGTGATGGTACAGCCATTTATGTGCCAGGCACTGAGACAAAAATTTTGTTTGTGTGATCTCACCTTATTCTCACATCCACCCTTGACAGAGACGCTATCAACATTACTTTATAGATGACAAAACGAGCCCGGAGAGGTAATTACACTCCGTAGCAGTGGCTAGACCAAGAATAATGGCCAGTCTTGCCATGAGGGAACTGCTGTATGCCTCAACACCCAGCTTTCCTCTCCTCATTTCATCTATCCACCCTTTACCTGGCCACCCACTCACCAGTCGTTGCACCCACCCACTTTCCCATCTGTCCACCCATGGGTCTACCCATCTGTCTACCCACCCTCGCATCCATTCACCCCTCCAGCTCCCACATCCACCCACACATCAGTCGATCCACCCACCTGTCCGTCTATCCATCCAAATGCCCACTACCCATCACCTGTCCACACTGAGTGGTGCTCCACTAGGGAACAAGCTAAATAAGTGACTTCTGAGGCCTGGGGAAAGAACAAATGCTCACACTTTCATCCAAGGTCTCAGCTAATCAGGGGCATGATTCAAGGCAGGGCTTAATCCTCAGCCACTATTGAAGCCAGGTCTTGTCCCTTGGGAGCCAAACCCCCTTTTACTGTCTCCAAAGAACATTCACAGATTATACAACCTGATTCAGATCATTTTAAAAATGCATATAATGTTCCAAATATAGTATGAAGATAAATAAAAGGAAAGTTGCTGTTAACAACAGAGTGTCCACTGCTCATCCTGAGGTGCGGGCGTGACTGTGAGAAGTGACGGGGCAGTCAGACAACAGACCCTACCTGGGAGGAGTAGGTTCATACTGAAAAGGAGTCAGTGTTAAACAGGATCGTCAGCCCCTTCTTTGTGTCTGACATTTGAAATGAGGGCCAAACACATACATCTGAGGATGTGCCCTGAGTCACTGACAGCTACTAACACAGACAGGGCCGTTGTGTCCACATCCCCACCACTGCTGGTGATGCTGCTGGTTGTGGTTTTAAAAACAGGGGTGGTTTTCCATGAAATTCTAGACAAAATAAAATACAGTTTTCCAACACTGTCCTTGACAGTTCTATTCTTGGAAACCCCAGGATCTATTAGCCAGTGTGATGATTAGCAGGTAAAATGTAACAGCCAGGTCCTAAGCTCAGCTACAGACAAACAGGGCTTTCCCCGACACCCATGTCAGACGAGATGCTCAGCCCTGTGCTGGCTGCAGCACAGAAGTGTCTGCTGGGTGGGCTGCACGGGGCCAAGCTGACAGTATGCTTGGTCCTGCCCTGGCTACTGTGACAACCCACAACGCTCATGTCACCCCAGGGCAATGTGGCACCAGTGCCAGCCAGACCAGGCCCCTCCTTCCAGAGCTGCCCCTCCTGTCCAGTCCCTCCCTCAGCCAGAGTCAGAGCCTTCATCCTGGCCATAGCTAATCCAAACCCACCAAAGGACAAATGAATTTTGGAGGTTAGGAGGCCACATGTCACACATTCTGGCATAGGTAGATTTATAAACAAGTCCAGAAGCCAGTCTCAGCCTGGGGGAGTCAGCCAGCACCCCTAAGTCTCACTTTCTGAAATCTCCAAATGGGAAAGCATAACATCTCCCATGTCAGGAGATGATCAAGTCAAATCTGGGTTTGTCTTATAGTACAGGGATGAAACGCAGGACCTTGCACTTGAAAGGCAGGCAAGGTGCCACTGAGCTAAAGCCCCGGCCCCAAACCTGTGTTTGTTCATCCTAATCTTAGATCCTGCTGCTAGGACGAACACAGAGGTGGCCTCCGGGCCTGGCTCCACAATACATAGGCCTTGCTTAGCAGCTGTGTAGCCTTGGCTGAGATGAATGACTTCTCTGAGTCAGTTTCCTCATCTGTAAGATGGAGATTTCTCAGAAGCTGCTTTCCCAGACAGCTGTGAGATTTTCATGAAAATATTCATGTGAAGTGCTTCTCAGAGTGGCTTCCCCTAGAGCAAGCCCTTGATATATGAAAGCTGTGCCTAGTGTCATGATTTCTGTTCACTATCGAATGTGAGGAATGGGATGAGATAGTGGGAGAAGCCTGTGAGCTTCACAATGGTGGTGTTATGGTTTGTATCTGGCTGTCCCCCAAATCCTCTTGTGGTCATAGGTGGGGCTTTGGGGAAGTGGCGGGATCTAGGGTGTGTGATTGCATTGCTACCTTGGTTCAGGAATTTAATCCATTCCATGACTGTGGAAAAGACAGCCAGGTTCATGTGCATGTGGGAAAGATGGCCATGGTCACGTCTGTCACCCAATATAGAGTTTGCAAACAAAAACAAAATTTTGCCAAACACTGTTTGCAAACTAAACTATTCCCAAACTAAACTATTCATGAGCTGAGGCATCATTGTTCTAAATTGGTCCACTGATTGACTGGCTTAGCATGGATAATGGGAAGGTTCAGTCTAGGTGTAGATGGCACCACCCAAAAAGCGGGTAGCCTGGAAGGAAGAAAGTAGTCTGCTGTTGCTGCTGCTGATGCTTGCTGCTTTGCTGTCTCCTGCTTGCTACACCATGAACTATTTCTTCTTTGTGATGCCCCTCTGCCGTGCCACCTTGCCCTGGAGCCAGCCAACTATGGACTGAAACCTTTACAAACTGTGAACTGAAATAAACTTTTCCTCCTTTAACTTTGGGCAAGAAAAGTAACTAAGCCAGGTGGGGCTGTGTTGTAGCCAGGAGATGCTCAAGGAAGAATAGCTCCTGGGCACCTGGTGAGGGTGGATGAAGGGTCAGACTGCTTTGTAGCCCAGTGAAGAGGGAGGAAACTGGGCAAAGAGGCCAGCACAAGCAGCCTTCTGAGGAGGGCTAAGACAGTCTCTGTCCCTCAGAAGAGAAGGGAGAATTAGGAGGAAGGCCTGTCCTCCCCAGGGGACCTCGAGTCCCAGGCCTGTCCAAAACACTGCACACCCAGCAGCCTGAGGTACAGAGCTTCTGTAGACCCCAAGGCAGCCTTTGCTGTGTCTAGGCTATAAAGGGAAGCCCAGAAGACCCTCATTGTTCAGAGGTATAAAGTGCTAGAACTTTAGTTCAGATTCAGGTGCTAGAACTCAGAGGGAATAGTTTGCTTCCTGCCCCTCAATTCTGACATTGGAAAGTTAACCTACCATGGGCTACTTTGGGCTTCAACTGTTTCAAAAATGTCCTTTGGGGAGTGAGGGCTTTGGTTCAGGTAGAGATCCATGTGTGACTCACAAAAGATGAGGCAACATCCCTCGGTCACTGCTCAAAACAGTTCTTGCGATGTGCTCCCAGTCCCAAACAGCCTTCCACTCTCATGGTCTCCACCACTCAGCATGCAGTTCTGGCCCTAGTGCACTCTCCTTGTCTACTGTCCCTGACTTGCTTTTGTTTGGACAACAGGTAGGCAAAATTAAAACCTACTGACTGACCAGTGTTGGGGGAAAAGAAAGGATAGAGATTTGCCATTAACTGGAAAAAAACGGTCAGGCTGAACATCACCTCTGCCCCAGCTGCTGTTTGCAGAGCTCTTCCCCAGTGTGACTGAGCCTCCTGTTAGCTCCATGATGTGCTATATCACTGTTCTCTTTTCACAGTGGAGGAGACTGAGGCTCAGAGAAGTGGCATGAGTTACCCAAGTTCCTACTGCAAGGACTATCACACCCGTGTCAAAATCTAAATGTGTCTCCAAAGCCCATGTTCAACCCCTGAGTCGTAGGGATGAAAGTGACAACTAGGAAGGCAATAACTACTCTTTACTGAGTACCTATACACCAGACACTTTCCTAGCAACACAGGTAATGTAGTGGAAACTACTCCTCACTCATGTTCTACTTGGAAGGATGAACCCAATTTGCAGGTGGGGACACTAAAACAGACCACTGAAAAGGTAAAGGGACTTGCCCTAGATCTGGGTGAGTGTGAGGGTGTGGCAGAAACAGGATTTGGAGTTCTTGCCTTTTGTCCCCAGAGGCTCTATGCACTTACAGGTGGGGCTTTGGGGTGACTGGATTATGCAGCATTATGGCTGACTTGCACCTGGAAGGGTCTGTCTTCTTCCCTTATCCTCTCACTCTGCTTCCTGGGTGCCATGCTCTGAGCAACTCTCCTCTGCCATAACCCTCTACCATGCTGTCCTGCATTAGGGCCAGTGGATTATGGACTAAAGCCCCTACACCCTATGAGCCAGAATAAGCCTCTCCTTTAAATTTTGGGTGTCAGGTGTAGTGTCCCAGTAGTGAAGAAAGGAGCCAACTCCCTTCTCCCACAGAGTGGCACAGATATTTCTAGATTGTACCCAAGAAGTCGTTTTTTATTTCAGGAGGTATGAATTATTTTTATGAACCAGTAAAAACAATACACAATTAGAATGTAAACTCAGACCTCATGGATCTGATTCCTTAGGGCAAAGCTAAAGAGGGAATTTCAATGATGAAAGCAAGCACATTCAAGTGAGGATGCTAAACCCCACCATGAAGAGCCTGTGAGGGTCCGGGCCTGAGGGACCCAGGTCCAGTGCTGTGGGGTGACTGTGGAAAGGTTGAGGATCCAGGAGTGAAGGGACCTGGCAAGGGTCAGCAGATCGAGGCTGAGCCAGAACTCGACCACAGAAGCTTAGTTCCTGCCCTCAAGCTCGCTTCCACCTGCTGATGTTATTTCCTAAGTGCAGGTTGGGACACCTGTTCGGCAGAGGACTTTGGAGAACTTGCTGGGGTGGAAAGGGAGAAAATGGAGTTGGGAAGTTAAGCTGGTAGCCCAGCAGGGGCCATTTTGATGGATTCCCTTGTGGGAAGGACACTGACAATTTCAGCCTGGCCCACACGATGTTCCCCAGACAGCTGTCATTCACTCTGGATGAATGGAGGCTGAATGCTCCCTCCCTGTGGGAGCTGCCCACCTTGTGACTCAGAGCTCGCCTCCCTGTCCCCACCCACACAGATGTGGATTCAGGCACTGAGAGTGTGAGCAGGGAGGGCAGGCAGTGGGGTCTGTGCACTGGTCCTGCCACAGAGTTTGAGGCCTTGATCCTGGTCACACAGCCCTGACTCACCAAGAGCTCTTAAATGGCCCCCAGGGTGAACAGAAGAACAGAGATCACGGGACCCCATGTTCTAGTACCACCTCCACTCTGCCTGAGCTACTACAGCTTTTTATTGCCTCATAGCAAATTACATCTAGTGACCTCAGGCACATGCATTAATTGTCCCCTATTGTTCTCGAGGTCAGAGGGCCCAAGGCTGGTCTCACTGGGCTGCAACACAGTGCTGACCACGCTGCACTCTGCGGCTGGGGCCAGGGTGGAAGCCGCTGGCACTCTTTGGCTCACAGCCCCTTCTCTGTCTGCAGAGCTTACAAGCATCCCATCTCTGACCTCTTTCTGTAGCCACAGCTCTCTGACCACAGCTGAGAAAGGATTCAAGTGATCAGACAGGGGTCACCTTCCCACCTCAAATCCCTTAACCTCACCCATGGTGACGTATTTGTTCGCGGTTCCAAGGATTAGAGAACTGCCATCTTTGGGGCCATTACTCTACGGACTGCATTGCCTGATCCTCGGCACCTATTTTCTCACCTACACAGCGAGGCTGCTCAGCACTGTGCGGTTTGAATGAGGGCACCTATTAGAAGCGTAGCACCCAGATAGATGCAGATGTACTGACCAGAAGGTGCATTTAACAAAATCCATAGGAGCTTCGGATATACACAGTTCTACCACTCACTCTAAAATACATAAAGGGCCTCTCTAAGCATTTCCCAAAAGCACCCTTAGCTGAGACACGGAAACAGACAAGTTCTGAGGCTAACTGCACCTTGCTCTTTTATGACTGGACGACTAAAGCACAAACAGTGAAGTTGCAGGCAGAAACTGTTTGCTTAGTGAGGGGAGTCTTTGTTAGGGGAGCTTCCTGTTACCCCACAAGTCATATCGCAAAGGTGACTGCCCAGTCTGCTCAGCCACAAGGTTGCTTGTTGGTGGTTTTTTAAAAAATCAGTGTCTTCCATCAGGCTGGGCTGGGTTGTAAATAGGCCCCACTTGTTACACTGGATACAATGAGAGAGATGTAAGACATCTCAATTCATTTTCCTCTTAATTAAGGCAGAGTTCAGTTAGTAGATTCCTCACTTTTTCTGGTCAATTTATTTGTACATAAAGGCTGGCTTCTTGGTGGAGACAGTGACATGGAATCCCCTAGAGTGTTGGGCAATGAACAAGCACAAGTCAGTCTGCTCAGAGCCCAGCCAGGCTCACTGGCCCAGAGGCGAGGGCTTCTAGCCCTCAGGACAGGCTCACATCTCCCTGACTTCCAGCCCCTCAGTGTTCTGCCATCCTGACTGAGCTCCAAAGGCCCTTCCCACACCATGGCCGACCCTCTTTGCCCACTTGAGGCCTCTGCTCCCCAACTCTTAATGAAGATAAATCCTGTCATCAAGGAAGCACATACAGAAATCCAAGTTTAAATACAAAATTCTGAGTCAATAAGCTAGCCAAATTTAGTTTTTAACCTATTCCGGGTAAGAAATGAAAAGAGAGAAATTGTTCTGCATTTCCTTGGTCCCAAGAGTCCACACTGGACCCCAGTAAGAAGGGGAGAGAGAAGGTGTTCTAGAAGTTTCCTCATGGTCTAGGCACCCCACATGAAGAAGGGAGAACATTTGTAAGAGGGATTTGGTGCTTATAGGCCAGTGTCATTGTCACCTTGGAGTTTTCCAGCTCCCCAGGTAGGCAGAAGCTGGGGCAAGCCGTTGCCTGGGACAGGAAGAGAGTGCAGTGGTCAGGAGCTGGGGCGATAACCTGTGGCTTCATGCTCCATGGCTGTGACCTAAGGTCAGGGAACAGCACTGTACCTGGCATCTCTGGTGGCTGACTTACTGGAAGAGAAGCCCTTGCACTGGGTATAGACACCAGGGTGGAGTCTGTTGAGTCCTGCAAAGCACATGTGCAGGTGTGGGGCCAACAGTCCGGCAAGAGCTAGGCTCTAGAAAGGACAGCCAGAGAAGCTCAGCCATGCCATTCGAGCTCAGCTCCCTGAAGTACTGAATGCCAAGCTGAAACATTTGCATGGGCTTGTGGACTGTTCGAGAAAGCTGACATCACTGTGGGAGAAGGAGGGGGCTCCCTCATTATCCCTCCTGGATAAACCTCACCCAAAGGAAATGAGTATTTCTGGGCTCCTACTCAGCAACTAGCAGTGTCCTCTGTGACTTCTCGTGGCACCTTAGCTAATCTTTCAATAGTCTTGTGAGGCAGGAATATTAATCTGTAAATAGAGCTCTGGAAGATCACATAATTGACCCCTACTCTTGAGCTATTAATGAGTTTGTGCTTTGCTAAGTAGTGCCTTTGCAGTCTCTGTCATTCACGAGTGGAGCCAACTTCATGAGCCTTGGATTTCCATTGGCCATGCGACCTGCACTGGCTGAGAGAACAAGGGTGCAAAGTGGAATCTGGACCTGGGGAGGCTGCTAGGCTTCCACCTGCCCTGACCTTCTGTCACAGCAGAACATCCCCACAGCCAGCTCAGAGACAGAAGAGGCCAGCAGGGGCCCACCAAGCCGGGCTCTCCTGCACACGCCTCAGCTAACGTGCTCCCCTGAATTAGCATCTCTGGCTGAGATGTCAGTGCCTATCAGCTGGGCCGTGGCTGACTGGTGCACAGAAACACCCAGCCTACCTCCTGGAACTCTGGGGAGGATCACAAGGACAACCCACAGAAGCCGTTCCACGAGATGCCTGAAACTCCACTGCTGGGGAACTTTGTGAAGATGGTGGGTGGCCATGGCTGTACGGTAATCTGAGTGTATTTAATGCCACACAGAAATGGCCGAAACGGGGAATTTTACAGCATGTGCCTTTTTGGCACAACTTTCAAAGCAACAATACTGCAGGGCACAAGGAATGAGGCAGACAAACGTTAGCAATTATTAGAGAGCTGGCAACATACACGGAGGTCACACACTCCAGCCGCGCTCCAAGGAGTGATCGTCTCAGTCTCTGAGTGAGACTGGGTCCCGTGTGACCACCTGGCCTCTCAGCCAGTTTCCCACCCTGAGCGGCAGAAGGGGCATTTGCAGGGAGAGCATGGGAGAACAGCACTGAAGCCAGAGGACTTCTCGGCAGAGTCTGGCTTAGTCCCCTATTGTGGGAAACTGAGGAGCAGAGAGGTGAGGCAAGGTCACCCTAACAGGGTGAGTGGCAGATCTAGAATTGGAAGCTGAGCCCCTGACTCCTAATCCAGTGCTCTTTCTACAGGCAGGGTGCCCCAGGTCTTCAGCCGATCGCTGGCAGTGGAGCTTCAGGCACCTGCAGATGGGGCCAAGGAACTCCGGGAGCATCTCAAACCGTGTGAACAAGACATCAACTAGCTCACAAAGTGTTTTCTGCCTGGGGTGTCTCTGACACAGTGCTCACAAGATCAAATATTGTTTTTTTTTCTCCTCCTTCTTTTTAATATCAAGCCAAATACATTTCTGCCTGAAGTCTGTACTCCAGTTTTCAAAGAACTAATTAAAAGAAAAAATACATATTAAAAGGCCAATTTGATTACTGCTACACATTAGTAATGCAGTGAATAATTGATTAAATGTCTATGTTGATGGCTTCCTGAATCTGATTTTGCTACTGAATATCGAAGAGCAGTTGCTATTTTGAAATTAGTAATAATTTTACCACATTCAGGTGGCAGAGCTTGCTACGTAAGACTATCCCTCTGGGTTTACACCCATGCCTGCTTCCTGATCACCCCCTCATCCCTGACTACTGGTTCAGTTTTTCCTCTAGATCCCTGCCCACCACCTGCTCCTGGGGCACTGGGTCTCGCACTTGGGTCTGCGTCGGATTCCCCAGGGAGCTTGCTGAGATGCACATTCTCATCCCAGCCAGGGTCTTGATCCAGGAGGCCTGGGAATTCACACTATTAACCAGCGTCTTCGGGCCTTCGTTGGAGACCGCACTTCCGCCAGAGCTAGCAGGGCAGAGGTGGCTTATGGGCACCAGGCTGCAGACTCTGAGTGAAGCTTTGATGCCCCCCTTTGCTCTGTTGTTCCTTCGGTATGTCCTGGGGGGGCCTCTCCAGCTCAAGTCGTCTGAAATGAATTTGTGACTAGCCTTCTTCAACCAGCTTTCTTCTGTACGGTATCTGTTTGGCAAATATGGTCTCAGCCTGACCCTCTTTGTTTAAACTAGAAGCCTCTCCCACTCTCAACCCATTCCTTCCCCAAAAGTCCAGTTGGGAACCAGATTCTGCCTGTTTCTATCATAAATCCTACCAACATAGTCACTGTGCTACTTTTCCAAGAGTTCCTTTCGTTCTCCCAAGGTCCTTTTATCACTCACTGTGTCTTGCACCCAGTATCTTACCCCTCTCAGTTATACTTGTCTTCTCCTTCCCATATCTATTTTCTCTTGGTCCCCCCCCCCATTTTGGTGCCTGCTTTCCTCAGACAAGGGAACAGACATTTGCTAAGCCTGGAGATCTAATTCCATTTCCAGGAGAAGCACTCAACAGCTGATTGGGACTCTGTGGGGGTGCAGTGGTCACTGGGTTGGGGTAGGGTTCTATCCCAGAAAGCTGTTGATTTGGGCAAAACCCCAAACCATGGCCTGTATAACAGAACCTCCACTCAGCCCACCTTCTCCAGAGATGACAGCGACACGAGGTGCCAGACAAGCAGCCCAGGGAAACTGTCCTCCCGTGTGTTGGTGCTAGCAGCAAGGCCTTCTGTACACCTTTCCCATCGTCTCTTCCCCAGCCACCATCAAGCCTGCACAACTGGGCTTAGGCTTCTCCATACACATGTGGCGTAGAATATAGGAATTTTGAAATACTAATGTCTACTTTTAATGTTTTTATCAATAAATTAGGTCACGAGTGGACAGAACCTAGCACAGCTTACAGTATTAACCAAAAATGTAAACAGCTTTCTGCAGGGCCAGTGGGAAGAGTGACTTACAGGGAGGTGAGAAACTTGGGAGGCACAGGGAGGATTTATGGGATAGGAAGCCTTAGAGGAGAAGGGATGTGAAGGCAGGCTCCTGGGTCCCGTCTGTCCCCACAGGGGTGGGGCTTCCCTGTCTCCCAGAACTACCTCTCAGGGTAGGAGCACTGTAACACACCCAGGCACCTTTCGTCAAGGAGGCCCTGCCCAAGTCCATGGTGCAGCCTACCTCCTGGCTGCCCAAGGCCGAGTGTCTCAGGACAGACACTCTCCCTGGGAGAAACCCAGCGATGGGATGGGTGAGGTGAGGCTCGCGGACCACCTCCCCGTAGGTTCCAGCATCATCAGGGATAAAAGGGCTCCAAGGAGGTAAGGTCCATAAGAGGTCACCAGGAAAAGCATCGAGCATGGTTCCCAAGCCACATAAGAGCTGACTTTCCAGTGGGCAGAAATGGAAACAGCACAAACACGCATGTGCCACGAGCATAGCTCAGAACCATGGGATTGCTATGGGTACACACATGTGAAAGTCAGGCAGATGTGAATACGTGTAGATGTGGGGGACAGGTTTTGGCAGGACCTAGGGAAAGGAAGAAGGTCATCTAGGGGAGGAGGTGCCGGCAGGAGAATAGCTGGAGACGGGTAAGCTCAGGGAGTGTTCTGGGCCTCAGTTGGTTAGGATGTAGGGTGTATGGAGGGAGCAGGGATGTTGAGAGTTCTGTTGGGGCCTTGTGTATGTAATGAGAGCCTTTACAGAGGCAAGGGTGGCTATGAAAGGTTCTTGAACAAGGGAGTTATGGGTAGACAATGACTCAGGAAGGCCTGGCTGGCAGTTGTGCAGGTCTGATGGTGGCTGGGGTAGGGACAATAGGAAAGGTGTACAGAAGTCCTTGTTCCTAGAACCAACACAGAGGAGGAGAGTTTCCCTGTGCTACCTGGCTGGCACCTCGTGTCGTTGTCATCTCTGGAGAAGGTGGGATGAGGGGGAGGCTCTGTTATGTAAGGCCATGGTTTGGAGTTCTGCCCAAGTCAACAGCTTTGTAGGATAACCTAGAGCTGGGCTGATGAGTGGAGGGGGGATCTGACTCACCCAGGTTTACCGTGGATGGCACCAAGCATCACAGTCAGGTCTGTAGACAGTGCCCCAGCCTGCAAAGAGGCCCTGACCCAGCTATTGCCTTCACTGGAGGCAGGCAGGGGTAGGGAGTCTTGCACAGCTCAGCAGAACATGCTCCCAGGCAGGGGTGGCTTCTCTGGCCATCTGGGCTTGGAGCTCATCAGTTCTGACTTCTTGCCCAGCTATCTTGGGCTGAAGGGGAGGTTAACTCTGAGCTCAGCCACAGCAACCATTCCAAGGTCTCATGTCCGTGGGAGGAACCAGACCTGGCTTTATATAGGGACCAAGTTCATACGGCATACTTCCTGCTTGTGGTGTGGCACACCTGGCCAAAAGTAAACATGGCACTTCAGTACTGGCTAGGATAGGCTTACATAAAAATGTGACTTACAGAAGAACACAGATGGAGGGAGGGTGGCTAAGCTCTTGTTGTCCTGAGTGTGTCTTCGGACCAGCAGCACTCCCACCACCAGAATGTGATAGAAATCCAGGAGCCCAGATGCTATCCTAGACCAAGTGAGCCAGAATCTGCACTCAGCAAGATGCTAGAAGAAGGCGGAGCTTGCAAGAGCTGGATGAGCAGGGCCTGGGTGGACACAGATGTGGCAAAACCACCAAAATTGCCACAGAAAAGCCTGAGAGAAGCACCAGTACAGGCTCCCAGCTCTGTGCTCAGTCTACAAAGAGAAAGTGCCTTTCCCATTGTAACCCAGGAAGGCAGCAGCAGGGACAGGATAGGGTCTTGGACTGTTGGTGCTCCGTATCCTGGCCTTAATCCCCAAGGCACAGCCTGGAAACCTCAGGACTGAAGAAACCAGAGGCTGAGCCAGAGCCAAGCAGGAGGCTCTGCTGTGCCCATGAATCTCCCAACCTTGGCATGGGTTCTTTACCTGAGAGGAACAGTCAAGGCCTTTGAGGACAGCAGCACCGCTGGGGCAGGGATTCTGAGATCCTGGGATTCAGCTGCTGATGGTGTCCTGCCAGCTTGCAAAAGAACAGTCTCTGCTGGCTGACCCATGGGCCTGTATTATGGGCGATGTGACAGCGAAGGCTGGGGTTGCCAGGGAGCCCAGGATCTCCCTGGGGATGTGAAGGGACCCAAGGCACAGTACTGTGGAAGATGGGCACCTCCCTGGGAGCACAGGGGCCAAAAGCCTCACCCAACAATGCCATTGAGGATGCCTTTCAACCCTCTCCTACGGTTCAGAAAATTTGAGTCAATCTGCTCCAGGCTCCCAGAACCAGAGTCTCATGGGTCTGAGTGCGTCATCAGAAGCTGTGCAAAAGCTCGACATCCCTGGGCCCCAGTTTCTGCTTCCATGGATATAATTACATACCAACCTGAGTGACTAAAATGAAAACAAGTGACTGCGTCAAGTACTGGTGAAGATATGGTGCTACTCCCGCACTGGTAGTAGAAGTGTGAAACGAATGGTTATGTTGGGAAAAGATTTGTTAGTTTGGAGAAAAATTAAATTTACAACTACCCTATGGTCCGAGAATCCCACTTCAAGTAAGACAAATGCAAATATAAGGGCACCCAAAGACTGAAACACATATTCATAAAGACTTCACTCACAGTAACCCGACTGGGAACAACTCTACTGCCCACCCAAAGATAGATGAGCCACTGTGATAAAATCATACAGTGAAATAGTACACATCTCTGAAAAAGAATAGACCACTGACACCCATGGCCACGTGGTAAATGCCATGGACAGGTGGCGTGAAAGAAGTCAGACATGAAGAAGATCCTGTGTGGCTCCAGTCCTATGAGGTCCAAGAGTAGGCCAACCACTGAACAGTCGTAAGAGCCACAGCAGCAGTGACACTAGGCCGGGGAGGAGAGGCTGAGGGCCTCTCAGGGAGCTGGCAATGTGCTGAAACTGGGTCTGTGTGGAGGTTATGCAGCTGGGAATAGGTGTAACTCCCATGGCTGTATATTTGAAGTGCGTTTGCTTTACTAAGTGAGAGGAGAGAGCTAGGTAGGGCTGGCCTGCAGACAGGGTGCTCCGAAAGCAGCAGGACAGATGCTGTGCACCCTGTGCTGGGGCCCACTGAGCACTGCTGTGGAGAAGTCAGAGTCTAGTCAGGGAGGCACCCCATGTTCTTTCAGGACTCTGTTTCTTGCTCTGGGAAATGGGCACAACAGGGTCTCCTAGCTCCTGGAGACTGTGCTGCCCAGACGACCACAGAGTTCTGCAGTTGCCCATCCTCAGGTGTCTGGGCAGTGCCACCCTCACCCATGTCTTTGCACAAGAGTAGCATGGGTTACTTCACTGAGCTCAAGAAAGTGGTGGCCACCTCTGGGTAGTGAGTGAGAGGTTTGGGTGCCCTGGCCCCTGAGATGTCCTGGGGGACCCAGTGCCACATCCTCTGAATGGCTCTAGCAGTGAGGACAGGCCAAGCGCAACCACTGCGGTCACAACCCCAGACCCTGTGTTGGCGAAGTGCACAGGCAACAGTGGGCATTGTGGACTCTTTAAACCAAGGACAAGTCCTCCCGCCAGACACCAGGGAGCAGCAGCCCTGCTTTGCTCCCTTCCTCACTCTCAGGCCTTCTTTCCTCTTTCAATTCAAGCTGCCATGGTTCTATCTGAATACTGTCACACTCCTTCATTTCTGTGTGTCATGGCTACATTTACATGAAAGAGCAGACTTGAGTCTGCAACAAAACTCATCAAAACTGCAATACCTAAAATATTATCGACACCCTAGACTAAATTCAGACTACAAGAGTGTACGTACATTTTTGTTACATCTTCACAACATCTTTACAGGAGCTTGGGAACTACTGTGATGCCCTCTCATGGAAAGTTGCAAAGACTCAGTAAGTGGGGCCAGAGGAGCTCCGACAGAAGGGTGAGCCACATCTTTGGGGCATGGCAGAGGCACAAGCCAGTCGGAGGGATGGGTGTACCTGATGAGACCCAAGGAGGTCCCAAGAGGACATAGGGACCTCAATTCAGCCGCCCGTGTGTAGCAAGTTCAGAGTCTCCTCGGGGTGCGTCAGTGAGAAGCATTAGAAAGCTTTATTGGGCAGACGTGAAGAAGCCCCACAGTCAGAGAGAACAGGGCAGCCTCGAGAGAGGTATGCTGGTCTGGGGTCAGGAGTTTTCACTGGCCTTGCGGTGCCTTTCAAGATGGGAGATCTAGGGTGTGGGTTCTTACTATCTGTGTCACTGCTCATTGGTGTGATAGGTTGGAGTGTGAATCATTAGAGATGTGCTGCCCACTTAGTCCTGCTGCTTCCCTCAGGATGAGGGTCTGTGGGTGCAAAAGTACAGGCTCAGTTTACAGATGAAAAGCACTAAGGGCCCCAACTTATAGGCAGATTCTATCTTTAAGACCCTTAGAGATTTCTCTCAGAGTTTCCTAGAAGGGAAAAAGGCATTGTAACCTTGGATAACTTTGTGTCTTAAAGCTGCAGTTTTTTAAATGTCCAGTTTAAAAATTATGACATCCTTGTTTGCTTTTTACCTATCTTTATTTCTTCCAGCCAGGGAACCACAGGACACTGAAAATGAAGTTTGTGGGTGACTCATCCGCTGGGTTCCCAGAGGCTGGCAAGCCCACAAGATGGAGATGAGGGAAATGCAGCCAAAAATTCCTCACCAGGTATTGCAAGGGTTGCCAACTCCTCAGAGAGGACACTAAAGGAAGGCAGGTTTACGCAAGGCAGCGGCCATCTGAACTTGGCCAAGCAACTTTAATTCCAGTGCCTCAGTTTCCTCCACCACAATGGGGAATATTATGGGCTTGCATGGGGGCTAAAGGCACAGACATTTGCAAAGAGCATCAAACAGTGTCTGGCACAGAGTTAGATTCAGAGAATGGCTTATTAGATAAATACAGAACACAAACAAGATCCAACTTCAGCAAATATCAGTTCCTCACTTTTTTGCTCCAAATGATTCACACACTGTTCAGAATTCTCTGGGCGCACAGTGTGGTTAATTTAAACACTGCAGCAGTGTGATGAACCTGAGCAGCATTTCAATGAACACAGACCTTATTTTTAACAAGACGCACTTTGGCACTTCTGGGAACATTTAAAAATACCTTCCCTGTTCCAGTGCAGCGTTGTGTGGCAGTCAGGTCCAGGGAGAAAGCATGAGTTTTTGGGTCAGGGTTTTCTTATGGCCTGAGATGTGTGGTGTGGTCCAGAGTCAATGCTGTGTGCAAGCAGAGCTGACGGTTGGAAAGAGGCTGCCTGTCTGATCCACTGCGGGTGGAGTCTGCGAGGAGGGGCTCTGTGCCTTTTCTTCAGCAAACACACAGGGCACCTATGATGTGCCTGTACCAAGGACCCAGGAATCGGCAGGAGGGCAGGGTCCTCGCTCCCGGGAGATGACTCAGTGGGGATACAGTGAGCATGGAGATGAGTGAGCAGCCAGCACAGATCGCCACACAGTTCCTTTTTACACGCTGTGTCAGAAATAAAGTGGGAAAGTGGGGCAGAGGAAATGCTACGTCCGTGGTGGGGAGGGTCTGCAGGGGGGCAAGGAAGGGCTTCAGCCCTGAGCTGAGAACGGTAGAGGAGGAAGGATCAGTCATTCAAGGTCTTGGCAGAGTGTTGGTGGCAGAGGAAACGGCCGGCATAAAATGCTGGGAGCAGGGGCTGTCTCTGGTGAGCTCACAAGAAGGGGTGATGTGATTGCAATGTGATGGGCTGGGGAGGCTGAGACCAAGTGAGTGGAAGAGGCAAGGCCAGACCTCACAAGACACAGAGACCCACTTAGAGGTGCTGGGTGGCCGGTGCAGTGTGGGGCAGAGGACAAGCCACACTGCAGAGCCCCAACTGGCACCATGCACCCTGACTGCGTTTAATGCAGATAGTGTTGCTTGTACTGCTCAGCCTAGAGGCTCTGAACTGGCACTGTGCTTGGCACACAGTAGGGACCTGATAAATATTTAACAGAAAGAAGCAGCTTCATGTCCAGCTAGCTTCATCTTCATAGGGTCATAGGCTCATGGCGGGCTGTGTACAGATTCTTAGTCCACAGCAAGTTTGCTTGTTTTTAAGCCAAGCACAGGCTTCCTGCCTTTTTGTTCTTTCACTTTGTTCTTATGCTTCTCTTCTTAAGATCTCAGCTGGCTCCGCATGTTGGGCAACAGAAATGCAGGCTGTGATTTAGACCATTGGTGCCCTGAAGCCCTTGAAGGAGGCTGGGCGATCTTAGCCCCGAGGATCACTGGGCCCATGATTGGGGAGGGTGGCATTTAGATGGATATGTGGAATAGTAATAAAACATCAATGCCCAAGTGTGTAAAGCACAATAAATAAAACAGAGCATGTCCACTAACATGTTACTTCTTTCAGAACTTCCTTCACATTTCATAAAATGCCTGTGGTGTATCTGACTTTTCCTTCAAAACAGCCAACAATGCCTCAGAAAGGAAAAGCCCCATTCTCCCCAGGCACAGCATATTTTGGTCCTTTACAGTGAGACAGTGGCAGGGTCTTCGATTTCCTGTCTTGATCCCATATATATTGCTCTAGCATTTTGTATTTCAGGGGCTGGCTGCCTGTGACATAGGTCATTTTAACGTCTCACAGACAACACTAAGCACCTTTGCCAGCATGTGCCCATTTAATCCTCCTGTGAGGGATTCCTGATGCTCAACTTACAGACAAGGAAAGTGAGGCCTGAGAAGGTCATGGTGGAACAAGGTTGAGTCTGGTGATGTTCCGGCCAGCCTAGGTCTTCCACTACAAGGAGCCAATGTGAGTGCAAAAGGACAGTGGTACATTGCGACACCCTGCCGGACACTGACTACAGTCAGCAGCCAAGCTCACCATGGACCGAATGCCACATGCAAAGCCCGTGTCCACATCCCTGATAAGGGCGCCTCAAGAAATGCAAGTCCACAATTCCTGGTTAAGCACCTGTTGATTGCTGGGCCCTGGACAGAACCCGTCAATCTAGACAGATGCAGCCACTGCCCTCCTGTAAGGGGCCTCCTGGCCAAATGGCAGCTGTGAGGCCAGAAAGCCATGCTGGGAAGGAGCCTGCATTGTGGACTCCAGGGCAGAGCAGGAGCTGGCCACACAATGGTGAGGGGGCAGAGGAAGGGACACAGGAAAGCTCAGAGAAGGTCAGGAGACACCAGCCAGCTGGAGGAGGTTGAGGAAGGCAGGGCAGGTGGGGACAGAGCATCTGTGGCACCTTCCACTCACTCAGCTGGTGGCCTCTGGGGACAAGAAGGACTGGGGGGTGGGCCCAGATCAAAGCCTGGATTTTAAGGGTTGAATTCAGAGGGATTTTCCTCAAGTCCTCTTTGGCTCCCCTTTTCTCGGTTCTGGCACTGCCCACAGGTGTCCAAATACTTGGGGGCTCCCCAAGGGACACTCTTGTTCTCTCTAGGTGTCTGTTAACAGGTGCTTCCATGCCCAGAAGTAACCAGTATGTGCAAGAGAAAGGAAGGTCACACTCTGCTGCTCTGTGGCTAGCTGCCCTTTCCAGACAAAACAGGGCATTTGCTCTTGGCAGATCCTCAACCTCACTGCCCACAGGAACCTACATTTCCTGAACTCTAGGCCTCAACTTTTTCTTCATTACTTTCTACTTCTAGCCAATCCCTGTGCTCCAGTTTCCCATCCCATGTGCCCCCTCATTGGCTCCCTCCTACCTGCCCTGCACCGTCCCTGTGGGAATGTCTGACAGGCACCCAAGTCCAGCAGGTCTCCAGCCTTCCTCTCTCCAGCTCCCCACCTCGAGGAACGGTCCTTGTCATCGAGGTGCTCAGGCAAAACCCAGGGAGTCATCCCTGACTCTCGTTGGCCCTCACCCCTCACATCCAACCCATTGGTAGGCATGGGTGGGGCTATCTCCAGCTGAGCGTCCTCTGACCCCTGTGTACCTCTGCATCTGTCCTACCCAGGGCCGAGCTGCTGTCTCTCCCTGGTCTGGGTGTCTGCAACTCCCTTGGCTTGCACAAGTGTCCAGCTCTGCCCAGTCTCCACCCCCACCCCCAGCAGCCAGACTGGTTTTTCCAAGCACAGATTGGAGTACATTGCTCCTACTCAGATCCTTCCCTGGCTCATTCTGTGATCAGCTGCATTCTCTGGCCTGAGGACCCACACAGTCCAGCCTGTGCCCACCTGCCCAGCCTCCTGATTGCCTCATCACTTCCCTCATCATTCACTGGGCTGGCTTTCTTCTGACTCTTTGACATGCAAGTTTGCTGCTGCCACTGGGCCCTTGCATTTGCCATTCCCTCCACCATTCCCCCAGATGTCTCTCTCCTCCCATGATTCAGAGCGTGGCTCCCATCTGCCTCCGTGGAGGCTCTCTCTCTTACCACTTTTCCCAGCGCTGTCTGGTTCCCCACTTTCAATCTCATCACTGTTTCGCAAGGATCTCAAGCCACCTTCTGCCTTTGTTTACACGTCTGATCCCTCTCCCGTTACTAGAGTGCAAGTTCCATGAGAACAGATGCTCTATTCTGTTTCATTCACTGGGGCATCGCCAGTCTAGAACTGTACCCAGCAAGTAGTAGGTGCTCAGTGAACAGATACAGACTTGATCAGCTGCTCATTTACTCAGTGCCATGCCCAGGCTGTCTCACCCTCCTGTGGTGCTTTCCCGAGTGGTTATTTTTATCAGTGAGAGACATTTCTAAAGAAGATAAACAGTGGCATTTGTCTGCTTCTCAACAGAACCATGATGTCCTCACTTTTAACCAGTTGTGGTGTTGAAGACGCCATCATCTTGCGGCTGCACTTAGAGGTCCCTACTCCAGTTGAGGATGGATACAGAGGAGAGGAGGAACAGAGGGCGTATTTTAGTGCCCCGTGTGCCAGGCCATGTGCCAGCCAGTCTACCCTGGATCATCCCACTCGAGGGGGACACATGTTATTCTTGCGTTTTGCCAGAGAACTGAGAGATCAGCGCGGGTAAGGAATCTGTCTATGGTCTCCCAACCAGGAAGCAGTGGAGGGTGCGCACCAGGCTGCCCCGGGGGGAGCCATTGAGGTTCCTTCCCAGAACCTCTTCTCCATCCCTGAGGTCCTGTCTTTGATGCCCGTGTACCCTCCACTCCTCTTGAGGCCCTCTCAGAAACACACCAGAAGGCTCTTCTCAGAGGTGCAGTGTGAGCAGCTTGGTGGGTCGCATTTCCAAAATAAGATTCCTGCCACTTCTCAAAGCTTCTCAGATCCTTGCAGGTGAGGTGCTGTGTGTCTCTGCTAAAATTCACAAGACGACCTGACCGGACCTTGAGTGTTCACCTCTCTGAGCCCCACCTCTAAGCTGTGACACAGGGATGGTGATGATACCAAAGAAACTCCAGTCTCAGTCCCTCCCTTTCTCCTTTATTTGCAGGCCATGGGATGAGCAGCTTCTCCTGACACATTCTCTAGATAAGGTGATCTCAAGCATTTGTCACAGTGATGGAAAACTGACCAATGCAATTACAGATGTGGCTCAAATTCCAGTCCTATTGGTTGACTCTGGTCTAAACATCGCAGGAATACACATAAAAATCTAGACCTGAATCCTCTTGAAAGTTCAAGGAGCCCTGGTTCTATAGGGTGTAGTGAGCCGGGGGTGAGCAGCTGCTGAGCTGTTCAATGGGGAGCGTTCCCCTCACAGCGGATCCCCTTTCCTGTTCACACAGCCTGACTGGTGCCTACAGGCATGTGGGTTTACAACTCTGGGCTCACACATACACTATTTGAGCAGTCTCCAGCTTTCCTCAGTCACCAGCAGCCAAAGGGCAAACACTTCTTCTGTGACAGTTAACTGAATCCCCACTGTGTGCTAGGACAGGGAATCTGTGAGGGGCAGCTGAGGGTCCTCACCTCCCTATCCCCATCCATACAGTGAGGCACAGCTGTCGCCCCCACCTTCTGCTCAAAGCTGTTCAGTGCCTCAGGGCCTCACGATGTTAGAACATGCCCGCTCACCCCAAGGCCTCTGGGGCTGAGGCTGGCTGGAAGCAAGCCCTGCTCCCACAGGGCTCACCCCAGGGACAGCCCGGTTCTCCTCTACCCTGAACCATCATCTTATCCTCTCCACCGGGTCATCCCTGCCAGCTCACAAGCATGCTGAGCTCTCATCCTCAAAATCACACCGGCTTCCCCTACCGTTCCATGCCCATGCCCCCAGCGGCTAGGATCCTCTCCTATAACACTTACTCCAAAGGAGTCAAAGAGCAGAATATCAGGCATCATAGTAGTCTAGAGTGTACATTTTTCAAAGTGGTTTTTTTTTGTATGTGTTTAACTTTTATTAGTGCACACTTGAAACATGTAGTGGTCAGATTCCTTGCAGGGAGGTGGTACATGTGTGTAGCACATCTTAAGTCTTTTCTCATCCCTGCCCCTCCCCTCCGTCCCCCTTCCCATTTCATAAAGATTTATCTGTTTCCTATTATTTATCTTTTACCTTTCTTTTTATTTATATCCTGGATTTCTCATATAACAGAAACCACATGATATTCAAGTTTGTGTGTCTGATTTATTTCACTTGATATTATGGTCTCAGAGTGCATTCGTTTTCCTACAGATGACTCGAGTTTATCCTTCTTTATGGTGGAGTAATGCTCCATTCTGTACAAGTGATACATGCATACCCACGTTGAGAGGAGCACATCTCTACGACTGGATAAAGAAAATGCAATGAGCGTTTTAACACAGAGGTGGTGCTATTCCACAGGCTGTATGGGTGAAGACCATTTAACTGATGTAGTAGAAATCCATGTCTCCTGACTTTTAATTCTTCAGCACTTTCATTTGCCCTGGATCAGGGCAAATCAGAAAAACTGAGCTCAGATACTCAAGGGTGAGGGGCAACCAGAATACCAGGAGCCCAGCTCCAGGAGAAAGGGGTGTGTGTAGAGATCCAACTTGAACTCTGGATTTGAGCAGGAGGTTCGTGTGAGAAACACAACCTGAGGGGCTCCAGTCTGCACTCGCCAGGGCTCCCCAGGTGGGAGGCTGGAAGAACTCACAGACACTGAGAACAGTCGCTGTTAGGACTCAATCCCTCCCTCCCTTTATGCTCGCAGTATCACCACCATCCCTGTGTCGCAGCTTAGAGGTGGGGCTCAGAGAGGTGAACACTTAAGGCCCAGGGACTGCTCTGCCTTAGGGAAGGCAGGGGCAGATGAGAGATGAGCGAGATTTTTTCTCTGTGTTTGAAATGTTCCATAATTATAAGTAAAACACAAGCAAAGGCACTCAACTAAACATTAAAGCAGCCAGTGGAGGTCATTAGAGAGTCATTAGAGGTCATGCCTGAGCGACTCCCGTGCCTGTGTCTTTTCCACTCTGCTTCACAGAACTTCTGCCTGCTTCTTTCTCTTTCCAATATGGGAGCTTGAGCAACAAACCTCACGGACATTTTCCTCATCATACCCCAGGACCTTATCCCTCGCTGGGATTACAGCCATGAAATGCCCATGGCCGTACACTTTAGGTCCATCCTGGAAGTGACAGTGCTCCCACAGCAGCTGATGTCCTCCAGCCAAACTGCCTGGCCTCACTTCATTCCTCACTGCCATCCTGGAACACAATTCCATGTTCCCACTTACTGTCAGCTCCACTTAGATGGGGCTTAGCTGAGTATCACAAACCTGTGCTCAACTTAGAGATTCCTTCCGAATTCAATTCTGCTTTGAAAAGAAAAGGAAAAGAAGATCACCTAAAACATCGACCCAAATCCTCCAGTCTTCATTGGGTACTGGCTGAATTCTCGCTACTAGGTCCTAGTAAGTAGGCAGCATTAGCTCTGCTTTCCGGATGAGGAGACTGAGATAGGGCAACTAAGTTACTCACAAAATCACTAGGAAAGAGCTGGAATTTGACCTGGGTCTCAGGGAACCCAGAGTCCTTGCCGTCATCATCAACACTCTGGAGTAGTCTTCGAAGAGACTATGTCTGCGGTGGGGGCATCGATTTAGGAACACTGTGTGGATTACGCTAGCAGCCTTCAGTGCTCTACCTCATCTGTCCACCCAGACAAGTTCCGGTTATCCGGGTGAGGAGACAGCGGCTTACCTGGTTAAGGTCACTAGTTGGTTAGAGGTTTTAACTCAGGGCTGCCTTATACCAAATGTAGTTCTCTCACATACTCACTCTCTGACCAGAAGCGGCAACCACTATCACTTCTAGGTTCAATGCAAGTGGACAGCAACCGGGATCAGCACCCCGGAGAGCTCCACGCGCGCCTCCAGCTGCGTCCCCAGGGCACAGGCGCTCACAGCCCTCCTTGGACAGGGCTCCCACCCCAGCCGGAAGCCGCTGCTGGGCTGGCATTTTGGAGCCTTCAGTTACTGGACATTGTCAGGAGTCAGGGAAGCCTTCTGGGAAAGGAGCAGTGCTGGAGAGCCTCAGGTCTCGAAGCAGCTGTTAGACATTTTTCTTATATGCATCCCAAACGTTGGCGTGTTTCAAGACTTTTTGTGTGTGTGGTACTGGGAATTCGACCCAGGCCTTTTAGACTGGGCTACATTCCCAGCCTCCCTTCAACACTTTTTAAATTTTTAAATTTTGAGATAGGATCGTGTTTAGTTGCTGAGTTGCCCAGGCTGGGCTTGATATTGTGCTCCTCCTGCCTCACCCTCCCAGAATGCTGGGATTACAGGCATGTGCCACCATCCCTGGCCTCAAGGTTTTTATCTCCTCCCCTGTGTGTGACCAAGGTTCTAATTAGCAGGTGTGCCTGACAGGAAAGTCCTCAACAGAATAATACGTGTTCACAGCTGCACGCCACCTGTCAATCAGTACCTCTTCGACGCATGATCACTTTCCAATTTTGCAACTGCTCTGTGAGTTAAGTATCAGAAAGCAGGCTCAAAATAGTAGGCGACTCGCCCAGAGTCACACAGCTAGGAAATCTCAGAGCTGCTGTGGTCATTACACCAAGCTGTCGTAACTCACTTAAAGAGACTTTATCACTCTTCACCAAGGATATCAGGCTCATTAAATTCATTTACTTGATGACTGGACATTTTCTTTTGAGAGCAAAACCATAGTCTGTTACCTTTCCTGGATACAAACATGAGTTGCGAATCCACAGGCGCAAGGTCCTCTCGGGTGAATAGAAACCCACTCTTCCTGTGACCCATATGTCTCTATAAACTGGCCCCTATCTGAACTCTGACTTTACCTCCTGACCTGAGCTCTTCGGACACCAAATTCCAGCCATGCCAACCTCCTGGCTGCTCCTGGGGGCCCCCAAGCCTGTCCCCAGTGCTGACCTTCAACCCGGCCCATGCGCTCTGCCTGGAGCACCCTCCTCTCAGGTCTCCGCAGAGCTGCCTGCCTGTCACTCAGCTCTTGTTGCAAAGGTCCCTCTTCAGAGCCCCTGTTTCCTGAGCTAAGTAGCCTCTTGCCACTTGGTCACATTACCTCCTTCCATGTCCTCCCTGGCTCTCAGGACTATCAGAAATGACCAAGGTAACTTCTTAGCACACTGACCTCTTCTATCCACACTACAGTTTCTAGAGGACAGGGGCTTTGAGTCTGAACATTGCACTCAGGGTGGCCTCCTGACAGATGCTTGTGGAAGGATAAACTTCCTTAGAAGTCTCAAGTGGTGACGACCACACATTTAGGCTAGCAGGTCTCCAAAAGGTTCCTGCTGCCAGAGGGAGGTGCCCAGCCTAGAAATCAAAATACTTAATACATTCATAACAGCACTTTCTGCATCACAGTTGTAGATGGGGCAGCTATCACATCGGAATGGCTAAGAGTCACATCAGCAACAGTCAAAGGAACACTCATTTCTTCAAGGACCAAAAACGCAGCCCCAGATAGGACTATGAGTTTCTTGGCTGGCTGTTTACTGGCTTAGTTTGAAAAGAAAGCCAGAGTTCCCTGAAGATGTGCTCAAATCATTCTGAAGGGCCACTTCTCTGTTCCTGAAGAGGAAAACTCTGAAGTCAAGAGATGCAGCCAAACATTCCTGTCCAAACAAAGGAGGCTGCAAGGAGTTAGAGAGAGCTCTGGCGAGCTTGGCCTCCCCCACACATGCTCTCTGAAGAGTGCTCAGCAGACCAGGACACACAACACACAACACTGAGGTGCACACACAGACGCAGGCACACTCACAGCCCCCCACAAGTGCACACAGACAGAGCACACACAGGTGAATACACCGGAGCACACACAGGCCCATGGGCACAGACACAGGGACACACACCAGCACATACATCTTCAGGCCTTCAGCACACATAATCCAGGCACGGCAGTGTGTCTGAGGGAGGCCTGGGTTGAGAAGGAAAGGAAGAAGCCAGAAGCTCAGTGAGGACCAACGAAGTACCCTCAAATGTCTGCCCCACTGGCCGTCCATGAGCCAACCATGTAGCAGCTGAGTGACATGGTTCTAAGTGTAGACTCTGGAGCCAAATGTCCTGAGCCTGAATCTCAGTGCTGTCTCTGGCAGCTGTGATCTTGGATAAGTCACTGCCGAGCTCTGTCTCAGTTTCCCAATTCACTGAAGAAAAATAACAATAGTAGCATTGCCTGCTCTGAATGCATTTTGACTGATGCCACTTTTTCTTTTCCCTTCTCTCCCCTCCCTCTCTTCCTTCTTTCTTTGTGCTGGGGACTGAATCAGGGCCTCACACATGCTAGGCAGAATGCTGCCTGTGCTGCTGCCGTTTTTCTTGTTGCTGTTGCCTCACATCTTTGAGCCTGGGTCGCCTTCTTTGCTACTGACCTTCAGAAGGGTGTGTCAAGGATCAAGGGGAAAGGGACTTGCAATTAGTGAGCTCCACTTAATGAAGAGTGGGGGGACAGAGCAGGCCCCCAACAGTGCCCAGATGGGGCTCCAGTGAGGAGGGACAAGGACATCACAGTTTCTGCTCAAAGGCAGGAAGAAGGTCAGGTAAGTGAAAAGAAACAAGAAAGGAGACCCCCCCCCCGGGATTTGGGTAAGGGACATGACTTCCAGGACAGTTGTTCTAGGAAGCCCTCCCAGGAGGGAAAGGAGTACGATGGGGGCTGGCTCAGAGGTGTGTGTGGCTAAGTGCCACTGCAGTGGTGAACATCGGGACTCAGGGGCCAGAGTCCCATGGTTCTGACCTCAGCAGCTCTGCTTCCAAACCCTGAGTCACAAACGCACGACTTAATCCATCTGGGTCTCAGTTTACTCACCTCTGAAATGAAAGTTCAAATGCTTGCTCTCATGGGGTGTTACAGAGAGGCGATGTATGAAATACATGGTCTAATGTTACACACATTGTATTCTTAAATACATCCCTCCTATTGTCAATCTTTCAAAGAAAAACTCCACTCCAAGACTATAAGGATTTAGAGTGATAAGGACCCTCAACTTCCTCCTAAACTTATTCCAGCCTGGCTCTTACCGCTTCTGCCATATCTGCACAACCAAGTTCTAGATAGTTCTCTAGTTAAATAAAACAAAGAAGTAATCAAACAAACAAACAAAAATCTGGGTCTGAATGAAGTAATTATTTGTTGATTGACTACACAACATGTGTGTGACCACAGGGTGGCATTCCCAAGGTGTCTTCTTAAACTGAGGACAAACCAAGGAGGGGGCGGTGACCTGTAATCACAGGCCTAGAGGACCCATTAAGGGTACCATGAAGTCATACGTGCCTTGTGGCCACTAACCTAATGAGATGCTTGTCCCTCACAGGGGAAGGCATATCCTGTGACAGGTAAGTGATCCCCCAGCCCCTGGATCACCGCACCAACCCTCTGCTGTGGCCAGCACTGACAATCACCCTCCGAGAGGGACCTGGTGCCCAAGATCAGATTCCCCTTCCCTGGGGACAGCAAAGGCAGACCCTGAACATGTGGAGGGGGGGGTTGGTCCAGTCTCTGGAGCACTGTGAAGGGAGCCTGTATACAGCCCTGATGGCTCGCTGCCCCTGGCCGTGTACCCAGTGGCCCCTCACTGCCTTCAGCACAAGTCCGGCACCCGTGTCTAGTGGTCAGAGCCCCTTAGAGTTGGTCTGTCTCTGCTGTCCAACTGTGACCGACCCCAGCTCCTCTGAGCTCTCACCTCTGTCACTGCTGCCCCTCCAAGCTGGCCTCCCACCTCACCCCCTGGCTCCACCTTGGCCGCCCAGGTGGACGCTCACCCTCCTCAGCTCTCCCCTGCTCCAGGAAGCCCTGCCTGGCTCCCAGCGGTCCATCCCAGCAACCTGTGCTTTCATGTTTTCTCCCACCCCAGGCAGGGGACCGGGCAGCTTCTGTGGGTAGGACAGGCCCTCAAACCACAGAGCTCACGATGGACTCTTCCATGACTGAAGGTAGGCCAGTTGGCTAGCGCTGGGGATAGAACCCAGGGCCTGCATGCTGAGCTCGTGCTCCTCACTGAGCTGCACCCCGGCAAGGCTGTAGTTCAGGTGGAGTCTCCGCTCCCGCACTTTACCTGTGCATGTTTATTCCTCTATTCCCAGTGCGTGCCCTATGCTGGGCTTGGGGTGAATGCAATGGGCAGCACCCCTGTGCTCCCGGAGCTCACAACCTACAACAGGGCGGCCAGCACCCTGGCACGTACACAACAGCACAGAGTGACAAGTGCCTCTGCGAGGGCTTCCTGGACCAGGAGGAGAACCTGAACCTCAAAGACGAAGAGCCAAGGGAAAGGTGGAGCAGGCCACACGGCAGGGTCTCTGCCATGGTCCAGGGATTTGTCTGCTCTGCGGAGCAGCAAACCATTTCTGCCCAAGAAGCCAGCAAGAGTCCAGCACAGGAGATGATATGAAAGAGACAAGGGGCTGGAGCCAGCAAGGATCACAGCAAACCTCTGGGAGCCAGCAGAAAAGCCACCCCGAGAGCTCACTCCTGCTCCTCAGCTGGGCCTCTGCAGTATCAGAAAACCCGCCTTCGCCTGTGGGGTGAACGGTCCATGTGCGCCCTGAGGTATGCTTACCACCAGACAGATGCCAAGGATGGCGGGCTCCTATGAGGCGGATCCCTCCACACAGATCAGTAACCGGCCGTGGACTAGCACCTGCTGCCTGCCCCAGGCTCCTGGCCCTCCTGCTGGCCATCTTCTGCCCAGGTGGGGCCATACCCTGGCCCTTCACACCCTCCATGAAGCAGGGGCCAAGCATATTTAATTAAAACAGAATCACAGCTCACCCAGGAACCAGGGAAAAGGCAGTGCCCTTCCACTCAGAAACCAGATGCCCTATGGGTGTCAGCCAAGGACTTTCAAAGCCTCTGGTTTCAAACTCCAGCCATGTCCTTCCTCCCCATCATCACAGGAAGAGAGAGTTTGCTTTTCCTCATTTCCCCCAAGGAAGTCTGCTCTTGAGCACATAATTCATTCCTGTGAGATTAAAAGAGAAGGTCACAGGCTGCCCCACCCTAAGGTGACCCAGGGACGACCCAGAGGCCAAGTGGGGAAGGGGCCCAGGGATGTTGCTCTCCACATGGAGCAGAAACTGAGGCGTGATCAGCCCTCCTGGAAGGCACAGGGACTGCTGACTGAGTCTCTTCCGAGATGCCTTCCCTGCTGCCCTGGCCCCTGGGGCTCCCCACTGTCATTCCAAGGGAGGTTGGGCCACAAACGTGTCCCTTCCGTGAGGCTGCTCTCATGTGTTCTCATCCCGTAGGCTTTGCTGTCAGTTCTGGAAGGGCCACGAGACCACCGCTGATGTGGCTTTTACAGAGTGGGACCCAACTTACGAGGCTCAAAGAGGGGAATCTGGAGGCACTTATGGTGAGGGTATCAGAGCACAGTACGGATGATCCCTGTTCCCATCTGCAGGAGTAAGAACTCCCCAAAGGCTCCTGAAGTCCACCAGCCCTCATGCCTGCTGATCCTTTCCTTCCACCTGAGAGACAGCGGACCTCAGAAAACAACAGCTGAAGTGAATTTAACCACAATTATTTGTGGGCTGGGGATTGAGCTCAGTGGTTCCACTGCCTGATTCACCAGCGCAAGGTCCTGAGTTGGATCCAAAAAAAAAATTTTTTTTTCTTTGTATTGATTTTGGTAGTTAGCTTCTACTCGTGACAACTAATATTATATTCCATTTAAATTTCATAATAGTCTTTAAAATAATGTAATCACATTAAACAATGAACATATGAAGAGAATCAATGGGCAGGCTGGGGTGCATCTTAGGAGTACAGCATGAGCCTCACACATATGAGGCCATAGGTTCCATTCCTAGCTCTAGAAAAAATAGAAAATAGAACCACATAAATGGGTAATAGTGTGGGTACTGATATGATAAAAAACACAAAACAACGGACCCTGGGGAACCCCACTGTGGAAGACTGGCTGCCTTTTCAGATGTGCTCAGGATACCGTGGGGTTCGAGTGGCAAAACTGTAGTTTGGATCGGGTCACACCCAGTGATGTCCTCAGTGCCTCCTTCCTCCTCACTCTGGGAACCGCTTGGCTTCTCAGCCCCCCCCCACCTTCCTCCTCTTGCCTTCTGTGAAGCTCCTCCTTCGGCCATGCATGCACCATCGAGTCCACCTGAAACCACTGAGGTGTGCTAGAACTAGGCCTCCCAGCAGCCCCGGGACTCTGGCCTCCCTCACAGCGACCCCTGGGAGAAAATGACCACAGCCTCACCCCAGGGACAGTGGTGAGGCCTACATGAGCCACTGCCTCTAAGGGGCCTACTGTAGGGCCTGGACTATTTGGTGGAGGCGCCAGACGTGTTAGTTCTTTAGCAGAATACAACGGCTTCTAAAAGTGTTCAGGGTTGCTGTGAATGTCCTTGCTGTGTTCGGCGACACTCTTAACAGAAGAAGAGGACTCTTAAAACCACTTTAAAAATAGACCCAAAGTCATTTGGAATGTGTACACTCATTGTTGGAATGAATGCAAATGCTCCTGCTAAAAGCCTGCCCTTCTAAATGGACTTGTTAAGTCATCAATCCGCTTAGCAAAACCTTTGCTTTTCTCAAGTGCATGTAAAAGCGGTTTGCCAGAGTGAGAGACACCAGGCCCCAGAGATGTGCTCCTCGAAGGAGATGTCACTGCGGGCAACTGTGGGCTCGGGTAATACCAAATGCTCTGACCTCTGCCCACTCCTTAGGTGCCCCAGCCATTGGGTGAGATGATGGCAGAGGGAGAGGCCTGTGAGCTCTGGCACTCATAGGTCTCTGTGCAGGCCCTAAGCATTGATCCACCTTCTCCCTCACCCTTCCTAGAAATGAACCCCAAATCCAAATCCAAAAGGTGAATTTATTAACTCCCAGACCACAGAGCAGCCCTAAAGAAGACCAAGATCTCAGGGTCCCTGGTGAAAGGCATGATCCAAACAGCTGTGTTGCTGTCTGTCTTCAGCCCACCTTCTCCAAGGGCTACCTGTCCAGCTGGGGGGCACTTCTTCCTGATGGTGTCCCCTTGGCATCTAAAGTTCATTTGCCCCGAGCCAGAACCACCATCCCTCACCTCACTGTCCCCACATTCTCCTCCTCCCAGATCCCCCACCTCCAGGAGAGGTACCACTGAGTCAATCACATGGGCCGGGGCGCTGGCCTCTGAGTCAGTCTTGGCATGGATTTGACGCCACCAGGACCCTCTTTCCCTTCACCCACAGAGTTGGGTGGAGACACCGCATCTCCTGCTTGGAGCCCTTTTAAACCTGTCAGCCCACGCCGCGTCCCACCTCCCACCCCACAGCATGCTCCCTGTGGCAGGCAATGGTGGCCATCCAGCCAAATGCCCATCATTATCCCATGCCTTCACTCTAACCTCACCTATCCGTCCCAGAAGAAGCTACATGCCTGACCTACCTGTAGAAAGCATGGAATGAGGACCACATGTGTGACTGAGGTCAGATGAGCACCTGTCTCCAGAGGCTGCAATCCACACCCCACCTGCTCTCGTGCTGCCAGCTGTCACCAGCCTTGTGTCAGGCCCTGAGCTGCACACTGCACACTGGCAGCCCCAGGCAGTTTCTGTTTGGTCTCCCCAGTGCTGGCTGCACATTTCCACACGAAACCCTGGCCTCCTGGCATCCTGTGAAAACTTGGGAGACCCGGCCACACCAGGCCTGCCTCCCTCACAGCAGCCATCCTGTGGAGCTGAGCCCTGCCCCCTTTAGGGCCAGCAAGCACTTTCCATTTAGGCACAGTTCCCTACTCCATTCTGCATTCTTCCCAGCTGGCTTATCTCACCTGGCTCAAGGGCCCTGGGGATGCCGGAACTTCTCCCTCTCCAGTAGGCAATCCCAGGCCCCCAGCCCCATGCTAGGACACCACCTGTAGCTGGCTCACCCAGCTGGCCTTGCTCCAGGACCCAGACCTGCTACTTTGTTCCTCCTAACTCAGAGGACAAATGACAAAGAGACATGGAGGAGTCAGGTCAATATGCAGGCAGCCAGGGTGCTGTCCCTCTAGCAGGAAGAGGAGCCCTGAGCCTTTGGCTCATCTCGCTCTTAGTCACCAGGACACAGGTACAAGCGATCAAGGTAACACGGATTCACCTGATTTGCAACACCCACTAGTACGTTCTCTGATAAACAACTTCACCTCAGCTTCTTAACCTTCCCTAATGTGCCATCACCCCTGAGCACAGCCTTGCTCCTTTGTGCTCAATGGGGAGGCCGGTTAGGCCCTGATTCTCCCTGGCCTTTGACGCTGTACCACTTCCCAGTGCACCCGGCTCTTTTTGTTCTGAACATTGTCTCTGTATGTCCTTTCTTTTGAAATGTCCGTTTTCACCCTCTTACATAACTCTCCACCCCTCTGTCCCAAGTCCAACCTGAACCCTGGACTCCCTAGGTAGGGTTGGTAGAGCCAGTGCTCATCAGCCTCTTGCCACCCTGTGCAGGGTATCCCAGCAGCTGGCAGGGACTGAGGCCAGGCTAGGTGGTCAATGTCTAGCGGAGCTCCGTACCACAAGCCTGCCCCACAGCATGCCGGTTCACAGCTGGGGCATCTGCCCACTGCTGGCACACAGTGCCGTCTGCCACATTTCACTCAGTGACGTGGGTATCACAGCAGCACGGGCCAGGCCGAGGGCGCCTGAGCTGCAGGGTGAGGCCTCACCGCTGTCTGGCGGTGACTGCACATGGATGTGCTAACAGCACGGAGGGCAAGAGATGGAAAACACTCAAGAGACACCATGGGGCCCAGGAAGATCTGGCACCGGGGGGCGGCAGGGTAAGGCTGTCTGGCCAGATTCGGCCTTACTTCCTCTCCCACCCCCTCACTGACTCCTCTCCTGTGCACCCTCTCACTGAGCAAGTGGTTCCTTCTCCTACCCAGTTCGCTGTCCACTGTGCAGCCATCCCAGGCCTTTCCCTTCCCCACATCCTCAACCCCGTCACCCAAATCCAAGAGGCGCAGAGCTGGACTCTGGCTCCCACTCCCGACTGCACTGCCCATCCACAGGCTGATCATGAAACAAAACACAGCTTTCTCCTTGGGACCCTCTTGCTTCACCCCCACCCCCTTGGCAACTTTTAGTTCCTCAAAGCCAAAGCCCTGCATCTGGCATCAAGGCCTTTCACGAGGCCTTTCATCTGCTGCTGCTTTCTGAAGCCTCTGCCCAGACCTTCCAAGCTGCTCACCATACACTATCCTACTCTGTATGCCCGAATCTCTTCTTAGTCACTCCTAACATCTTGGATGCCTTTTATCTTCCTGAAGAACTTCTCTTCAACCTTCTAGAGCCAACGGAAATGCTCCCTCCTCTGTCAGATCTGCTCTATTGCCATGGAGCCCATGTGGTCTCTTCTCCTCTGGGCAGACCTTATCCCGTTGCACACCACATGCCAGACAGGTACTGAGTGTCATCAGCAACCTTCTGCTGGCAAGACAAGATGTACATCTGGGCAGAGGCTCCACTTCATCCCTCCTTGAGCCATTTGATGCCTATCAGGGAGCCTGGCATGTCTAAGGCTTTGCCACACACCTCTGACAAGTTTGAGGGGAGAAGCTACAGTCATTCGGGGAAGTCCCGTAACTGCCTGGCCTTGGGTACAGGCCAACAGCAAGCTTCCTTTCCCAGAATCCTGGGCTACCTCACGTTTCAGAGCCAAGTCTTCCTTCCTGCTGCTTCACAGAATCACCAGGGCCAGGTCCATGAGATGTTTCCTGCTTCAGTCTCAGTAGTAAGAGCCTTACAGTTCTTTTTTCTGTAAGTGCAGAGCCCCTGGCTACACAGCCTCCCTGGGTCCACAGCACCGGCAGCCTTTCACTTACCCTCCAGAGTGCGAACTAGGTAACCAGTGCAGGGGGCAGCTTCTCTCCCGGGCTCCTGCTGAGGGGTCCGTGGGGCCAGGTGCTATCCAGAGCTCTCGCTGGAGCAGCTGAGGTGCTTTAGAGGCTGCTGTGCAGCCTGCGGTTGCTCCCACCCAGGACTGCAGCTCTGGCAACTACAAGGAGCCTCCCCACATTGATCAGCCCTGCTACTACCTGCCTGCCTGGTATGCTTGGCTGAACTGGTGCTTTCGCAGTGAGGGGAGAGAAGAAACAAAAGGATCACATCCAACAGCGCAGTTTATACCTCAAACCTTTGGCCGGCACAGAGTTGCGG
>NW_022900936.1:71783092-71787735 GCF_012274545.1 Fukomys damarensis | reverse complement strand
GGGGGGGGGGGGGGTCCTGCAACAAGTACATACAGGGAGGGGTGGTGGGCGCTGCCCAAGCAGGTTTGAGTCTGGCTCTGTTTCCTCAAGAGTGGGTACAAAGCTGACAATGTGAAGCGGGCCTCCTGTTTCGTCTCAGCGCGTCTGTCTCAGAGACGGTGAGGCCATGTCCCTGTCATCCTGCACCTCCAGGGCTTTCTCTGTGCGTTCATAGTGGGTGAGCTGACCCCGAGTGACCACACTCTGCTATGTCACCAAAGGAGGATTGACTCTCCTTTGTGTGCATTACACGCACACTCACACACACACACACACACACACACACACACAGGTCCCCCCTCCCATGCACTGTTCTAGGCTCTGGCATCGGCATCTTGCTGATGATCACTGTCCTCAAAACCAAAGGACACCTGCCTTCCCAGCAACCCTGACAGTCAGCCCTTCTCTTTGTACCCCACCACCTTCACTCCCTGTGCCCATTTAGGGACATCCCTATTTGGGGGCACTTCCAAGACCTTCGGGCTCTTCCAGGGTTGGAGGCCAAGGGATTCCTGAAGTGGGGCTGATGCACACCCCTTCTGAGGAGGCAGGAGGGCAGCAGGAGCTTGCAAAGGGCAGGAGAGGGGCAGGAGGAAGGATTAGCTGGGCAACGGAGGGATGAAGGGTGGCATGAAGGCTGGTGGGCTGCAGCACACCCCACACCCAGGCTTGGTCCTGTGGCCAGCTTCCCATCCCGCACCTCATGATTCTCACTGAGCCTCTTTGGGCCTCTGAATGTCATCCAGTGAAATGGGGAGAGGGGTGCTCACCCTCCAAAAGTGGGCACAGCTTCAGGGAGACCATGACACCAAGCTCCTGTAGGGGCTCCTGCTGCTGCTCTGGACGCCTGGTTTTTCTCTCAGCCGACCGCTCCTCACCTGGATTCTCCAGAAGGCCCTTGGAAGACCCTGAGAACTAGGTAAGCAGGGTCCAGAAAGCTGTGAGATGTGACTGCAGCCAGCAACAGGCAGCACGAGCCTCCAGAGAGCAGATGAGATCGACTGGCCCTGAGCCTCCAGGTGAAGGGGTGCACACAGACCTCTGTTCTGTGGCGCATGTATCACAAGCACTCTCACACCCAGGCCCTGAGCCAGAGCTTTGGAGCCATTCCCAGAGGCAGAGGGCACAGCCTCGCGGGACATTACCCCCTCAGACCCATCGCCGCTCGTTTTTCTCCTATCTGCATCTGCTGCACCCATCCCACCCTGCCCTCAGAACTCGTGACTAACCCACTGATGGAGTCGCTGCACAGGGAGACAAAATGGGGGGGTCACAGACCTCCGGTAAATGCTAATGTGACACCGAGGATGTTCTAGGCCTCACTCCTTTTCCAACGGATGCAGCCAGGAATCCTAATACTCACTTTGCCCCCCTCAAAAGGTGAGCTTCCACCCTCCTAAATCCACACAGCAACATGGGTCTCATCCCTGTCGCCACTCCTTCCCTTCTTTCCTTTCCCTGCCATTCCCTCCCCTCCGCTCCTCCTCTCCTTTCCCTTCCTCTCCCTTTTTCTTTCCTTCTTTCCCCTCCCTCCCTTCTCTCTTCCCCCTGCTTTTCTGGGGACTGGAAAAAGATTTGGAAAGGAAATAATCAATAGTGCTGGAGAAAATGCTGGGCCAACTTCTTTGTGCCTCAGTTTTCCCTCTGCAGAATGGGCAGCGTAGGGAGGGCCCTGCCAGCCCCTCTGTGCAATGTGTCTGTGTCGAGCCTTGTAGAACTGCATGCTGCGGGGGGACCAACTGGAGTACCTCCCGGGGGGCACACCAGATTGCACGGGGATCCCCCATACCCTGGAACCTGACTCTGCTGTGCAGGGAACAGGACCTGCGGCTCTTGGGGCCTCCACACAGCTGAGACACTCCAGAAGGAAGGACCTGCCACACCCGCCTTCGGGAGGCACTGGCCGGACTGCCCCCCTGTCTGCTGAAACAGAAGTTGCCACCACTCCTGAGTAATGGTGAGGACTCCTGGCTCAGGGTTGGGGAGGATGTTCTTCTAAGTGTTTTCCCCCAAATGACATTCTAGGTGATCACTATGCCCCCTGGCAGGGCTGGCCAGGGTCCCTGCTGCCATTTTACAGATGAAGAATGACGAGGGCTGTGAGCAGAAGCGAACCTTACCCTGTGCAGTTGTGGTGGTGGGAGGATGCTGAGGAGTGTGGGACACAATGGTTCCTCCCAGGAAAGCGGAGGGTCCATCAGAGACACATGAGCACCGTCCCCTCCGTCTGCTCTCCTTGCCCCACCTGCCCTGATGCTCTGATGTGAGGTCAGGGGTTACCACACCTTAGATGGCAACAGCCCCAGGGGCTAAGTCACCTGCCCAAGGCCATGCCCCAGGTGACCTGTGCTCTGGAGGAAAATCTGTCCTTCTTCTGAGTGACTCAGACAGCATCTAGGATCTGTCCCACTTCTGCTTACACAGATCCTGGCCCAGGCCCCTGCACACTCACACACACGCACTCATATAGGCCTTGCTGTCTCTCCAGTTTGTCCCCTCCCCTGCTCACCTTTAAGTCATGAACTTCCTAAGAATGGGACTTCTGACCACTGGCTTGACCTCTCTGAGCCTCTGCTTTCTCACCTGTACAGGGGGCACTGCACCCGGACCTTGAGAACTAAACAACAGAATTCAGGTTCAGGGCTCAGTATGCAGGCCTGGGACCTCAGCCTGGGAACGCCTGTGCAGCAGCAGCACAGGGGTCTGGGAACACCCAACAGCACTCAGACACACTGCTGTGGGGCCTGACCAGACCTTGCGCCCTGGCTCTCCGTTTGTGTCACTCCTCACCCACACACCACATTCTTTAGATAGGCGACACACCTATCTCCAGCCACACTGAACCTCCTGGAAGATGACACAACTCCTGTTGCAGAACTGGACACAGCGATGACCGTGCCACATCTGTGGCCCCCTGACCCGCTGCGAGATGGGCCTCTATTCCCTGCATTGCCTTCTCCATCTGTCGTCCCCACTTTGGCCCCCTCCAGTTGGCTTTGCCAGCCCCTCTCCCCCAAAGCCACTCAGCACAAGGCTACTGTGACCCCATCTTGCCAAGCTCTGTGGCGTGGCTTGGCCCTTCTCTCCTGTCTTTGCAGCAGGCTTTGTTGCATTGCTCGGCCCTCCTGGGAGTTCTGGCTTGAAGCAGACTCACTAGTTGCTCACCTTCTGGAAGAGGGAGCTTTAACAGATCTTTAAAGTGAATTGGTGTTCTAGGGGTGTAACCGACTCTGACCACACATAGTCAGAGCTCCCCATGGTCAAGGCCATAACTTTAAACATCTTCCAATGAGTGGGCCGGGGATGCAGCTCAGGTGAGAACCCCTGGGAGGGAAGGGAAGGCAAGGAGGTGATCTAGCTCTGGGCACATCACCCTGGATTAGGGGCCCATTTACAGATGAAGAAACAGAGACATAAAGCAACAGTTACCCTCCCTTGCTTGGGGAAGAAGGATGAATACAGTTTTGCCTTGTTCCAAAGACAAATTGCTCAACTATCGCCCTCTAATACCCTGGGGCAGTGCCAAGGGGCACAGGCCTCCAGGCAGGAATGGGCAGCCAGAACAGCCCCAGGACAGCCCCAGGTATCCTAACCTTCTTCACCTTCCTGTCTTGCCAGCTTGGTGTGCAGGGTGGCAGCTGAGCACTGTCACGTGCCCTGGGGGAACAGAGCCTAGTGAGGCCCACCCGACCACCCCAGGTGACAGCCAGCACACCAACCCCACCTTCTGCTCCTGGCACCACACTCTGCGCCTCACTAATCCCACTAGACTAGCCACTGCTGTGGAGAGCCCAAACAGGGTGTACTAATAGGGCTGTGTCCTATCGAGAAAAGCAGAAAGGAAAAGGGAAATACCCCAAAACATGGCAAAAAGGAGGACAGCTTACGAATGATTTTCTTGATTTTTCCAGTCTTAAAAATCATAAGGATGCAGTGGGAAAACCAAAGTCTTTGAAGTCCAGCGGACCCTGATTCAGATCCTGCGTCCTATTCACTGTGTGACCCTAGCAGGTCACGCCACTTCTCTGAGCCTCAGCTTCTTCACCTCAGCGCGGACAGAATCATCCCACCTTGCTCTTGAGGAGAGCTGAAGTCAGAGATTCCTGGTATCGTGCTTCGTACCTGAAGGAACTTGCCAGATACCACCTTGCTGGGCCCTGGCATTGAGAAAGGTGGGAGGCTCCACCTCGACAGGAAGAGCAGCTACAGCAAGGGCCAGTGAGCAGGACAGCAGAGGGGACACACGGCAGCCACACAATTTCAGAAAACCATCATAATTTGGTACTCAAGCTCAGGACAGTAGCAGAATAAAATATGCAAGGTCACATCTACATGGGTTTGATTACAGAAACTAATAAAGTATTCTCTAAATAATGAAAAAAAGAATAAGATAAGACTATAAGAGCAAGAAGCAATTTAAATATGTTCAGGAACCATTTTCATCTCCAGAATTAAGGATTATTTTAAAGTTACATCATTGCCTTTTCTCTTTTACTTTCCTTTTTAGTTTTATTTTAGGATTCCCTATTTTTAATGTTCATACAGAGATTTCTTTAACTGAAATACCAAATAGTTTCTTTGGTGTGAAAAACTATAATAGTACA